>NW_024705231.1:0-36582 GCF_018977255.1 Callorhinchus milii | reverse complement strand
CACTAGAAGAAGAAAGCAGCTTCAAACAGCTTTGTCGCAGTGGGTCGGGGCTTCCTAGGCAAGCACAAAGGTAGAAATTACGTGGAGCTGGTTGAGACTCTGGTGAAGAACTACGGCATAATGGGCTGTAGGATGTCCCTCAAAGTCCATATCCTTGATGCTCATCTTGATAAATTCAAGAAGAACATGGGAGCGTACTCGGAGGAGCAAGGTGAGCACTTCCACTAGGACTTTGAACGACGCTACCAAGGACAGTATAACGAGAACATGATGTGAGACTACATTTAGGGGCTGATTAGTGTAAGTCATTTACAGTATAATCGTAAATCTCGAAAAACTACTCCAATCTAAATCTTTTGTAGTCATTTTTGTATTACTTTAGTATTAATACATGTAAAATTTGATTCATATGGTTTTTTTTTCTGACTTCATATGAACGAAAATACACAAATTCGCCCGTTTTCTAATTGAAAATAGGTAACTTTTTTAATATCCCTGTCCTGGTCACAAAAGCAAACTTTGTGGGAAATAAAAGCCATTTTTATACCTTTAGGCATAAGCAATTACAAAATAACACTTACTACCCAGGAACAAAAAATGTGTTACATAGCGTAATGTCAATATTTCCAATTCATATTTAATCTAACCTATAAACGTCACTTTTGTCTGTCAGTCTGTCTGTCTGTCTGTCCGTCTGTCTGTCTGTGTACGCTCGCTAGCAAGAGATTTGGTGCTCGGCCCGTGGGGTTTAGGACGAAAAAAATTTGCCTGGAGGCACGTCCCGTGCCCCGCGGTGGGAATAGGCATTTTCGTCCGTCGCTTTTAAAGTGGTCCGATTATCGATTTAGTGCGATTCCTTAAAAAACTTACATATATATACACCGATACTAAGGTATTGCCAAAGCCCAGTGGGCTGTTTGTCCATTTCTCCACCAACAAATATATAAAAGGCTTGCACAAGTCCAAAAAGTTGTACAAAGTGTGGGGTAAATAGTTGATGTAAAAAGTTTCCAAAAATTGTGGACCCCCCCCCCTCAAAACATATCTTTACCCCTCGTAGGTATATATACCTACACACTTTACATACAACAGGGGAAGTAGTATCTATTGACTCTGTAGTAGTATCTGCTGACTATGCCGTAGTATCTACTGAGCCAGTAGTAGCTACTGACTGTGTAGTAGCATTTAGTGACTGTAGTAACTACTGACCACAGTAGTATTTACTGGGCCTACAGTAGTCTCTACCGACTCTGTAGTCGTAACGACTAACTGTATATTATCTGCTGACTCTATAGTAGTGTAATGCGAGCAAGGACAGGGTCACGTGAGTGTGGGCGGAGTCAGGGTCACGTGAGGAGGAGGAGGAGTCAGGGTCACGTGAGGGGGAGGATATAACGGGAGAACCGGAAGGGGATCGGGAGTTGAGACAGAATAGAGAAGGGAGAGGCCACGCGGAGTGCTGACAAGGAGTGGCGTGATTGCCACGAGGTGGGAGACACGGCACCGTCGGCCAGCGGTGTTCGTGGGCAGCGGGGTGTCTGCAGAGTGTGCGAGAGCACACAGAGCAGCAGCGTGGCTGCTGAGTGTGCGGAGTCACACTATACCATAGGGCCCACTGCATCTCTGACCAACACCACCTGGCCAGTGAATTAGAACATGTACATCTGGCCCTCAAGATGAACGGATACTCGGACCGTGCTATCCGCCAAGCTGTTTCTCATACCGTGGAGAAACAACCCCCTGAGACTCTGATCAAAATCATTACGTTGCCATACATAGCAGGCGTTACCAAAAATATTTCCAAAATTCTGAACAAACACAAGATCTAAGTCCGATTCAGTACAGTACACAAAATCCGTGATCTGATCCCATCCGTAAAGGATGTCATTCCTGACTTACAGTACCCTGGTGTCTACAAACTGAGTTGCACCTGTGGTGATTGTTATATCGGGGATACGAAATGACATATTTCTGACCGTATTCGCGAGCACAAGTCAGATTTGAAACACGGTAGAACGAATTCTTCGGCCGTAGCTGACCACTGTCATCACAATGCAGGCTCTCATGATATTATGTTCTCCGATACCAAAGAACTCTGCAAGCCTCCTGGAAACTACCAAAGATTTGTCCATGAAGCCATCCAGATACACAAACATAGACATAACTTCAACCGAGAGGATGGATTCAAATTGAGCGATCATTGGAAGGATGGAATTAACCAAGTTAAACTTTAGCTGCCGTGCAGTTTACTGCAAGGCAGCAAGTTTATATTTATTTTCATATTCATATCCATATTCCCAGTCTTTTACTCCCATCTTTACACACTGCCATCACTATGAAATTTGACTCCAAGCCCGGCTTATTCCCATCACCTGAGAAATTTTTTGCCACACGCTGTTTCGAGCATGCATGTTTAGTAGGCACAACTCTAATTTACCCCCCTGCAGCATAACAAAGGATGGCTTAACTTAGCTTTTTTATCTACTTCCGCTCCTGCACCACAAAGCTTCAGTTTAAACTCCATGTGTTACCTCCCAGACCACACCCCGCCCTCACACTCACCATGCCCCCTGTTGTATATGTTGTAATTATGAAATTTTGATAAAAATGTATAAAAATGAATAATTTTCCAAAAAAATGCGTAAATCGCATAAATTATGTTAATGTATGTAATTATATGCATAAATAATGATGATTACGGAGATAATCGTAATTATTTATGCGGATGCTTGCGATTATGTTAATGTGTGCAGTTATGATAATTAGGCTTAGCTTCGTTATCCAGAGTTGTATCAATCGGGATAAAACGATTATTTTTGATTAAACATTTACTGATTATCTTAGGGTGTTTAGGTTAAGATATGTTAGGTCTCCAAGTTCATATCTCATCGCAGGTAACAGTTCCTATGAATAAGACAGTTTTGCATGGACTGGGAAAGACGCACTCGAACACTTGGTGTTAAGCAATTTTAATTCTAAACAAACATATGATCTAATATGCAAAGGCAAAAGTATACGTCAATAGATTCATCGGCAACATTATGCAATTAACGAAAATAAATGACTAAAACATTTCTTATTCATGTAACTCGACGGCAGCAACTGCTTTGCACGATCAGTTGATATTGAACGCACCACCTTGAAATGGCAACCCTTTTTGAAACACAAAGATAACTTTTTGAAAGTCTTATTCAGGTGCGTGTTGTGTGTGTGTGTTGTCCCCTTGTAAAATTAATATTTTAAGTAGAGGCAGGGTGCTGTGTCGGAGATTGTGGGGGGAGGATAAAAACAGCAGTCAGAGAAGTTCCTCTCGCTTGGGCGTGGCCGCAGCGAGCCCGTGCTCTCTCCCCTTCTCCACTGCTCGATTGAGCGGCGTTGGCACGATGCTCGCCGTCGTGGTGCGCGATGATTCCGTCGTCGGATAGCGCGCAGCTCCTCCACGAGTCGGCACGACGCTCGGTGACGCCCGAGTCGTGCTGCTCGTGCGCTCTCTCTCTCTACTGCTAGATGAGTGGCGTCGGCACGACGCTCGCCGACGTGGTGCGCGATGATTCCGTCGTCGCTGCTGGACGTCTTGTCTGTTCTCACTGGGTGTTGGTCGGTGTGTGTGTATCAAACACACGGCGCATTCGATGGCGCTTTCTCTCTCTTGGTGGCATCTCCAGGCTTCTCCACTGATGGATGATTGTTGAGTCGGCACGATGCTCGCCTTCGGCGGTGTGCGATGATATCGTCGTCGCTCTCTCTTGATCGCTGCCAACTTCACACGGACACCCGCCCTTACTTCAGGCTGTGTTGGCTCAGGCTCTGGACGACGCGGCTCTGCGCGCTCTGGCGATGAACGATGGCTCTTGTTGCTCATCCACTGCTGCTCGTCCTTTGCGATGCTCGCTTGGTCGACGCTTTGCGATTTCCGCCTGTTTCTACAGGTTGATGGCTTGTTGTCACTCGTCACTCTCTCTTCTCCGTGCTTTCCTTTGTTCGTGCAGCTGCCAGCTTCACTCGCCCTTAACCACACCTCGACACTTCGTTCTGCGAGAAGCGACACCTGCCATCGGTATCGGTGTTTGCTCCCTCACGACGCTCCGCCAGCCGGAGCACGGCTGTAACCAGCCTCGACCCAGGTTGAACTCAGATTTCTGCGACTCGAACGACCCCTCCTCGTTCCATCTCTCTTCGAGGCACGACTCGCCCCAGCTCCCTTGCGAGTCCCGTCGCTACGCTGCGTTGCAAGCCGAGTCCCGAGACTGAGCGCGACTCGAACCAGACTGCACTCAGACTGTCACTCTAACGACCCCTCGTCGTCCCATCTCTCCTCGAGGCACGATCTGCCACAGCTCCCTTGCGAGCCCCGTCGCAACGCCGCGTCGCAAGCCGAGTTGCGAGACTGAGCGCGACTCGAACCAGACTGCCCATTCGTGATGTGCGCTTGTGCTTAAACTCAAAACGTGACTCCCCTCTCTGCGCATCTCTTGCGAGAGGAACAACAAACAAAAATAAACCAGACGCCCTCGGAATGTCAGCACAGACCCCCCCCCTCGCGACCCTTTCTAACCCCCTAAGTATTTATTGGGCCATCTGTTTGTGCCGGACCGTTGGAGACAAAGGTGGCTAAGGAGATTTTTGCAATACATTTATGTGGTCCTGTGTGTTACATTTATTCTTGATATTTCTTATGAGTTCCCTCGGTCTTAGTATATCGTGGTTATTATTTGGTCTATGTTTAATGAATATTCGTAATGATCCTCGTCACATCATTGTTTTGAGGCTTTGCCAAGTTTGTTTATGCATTTGTTTCCAGGGATTGGTGTTTTATTCTGAGTTATATTTTAATGTCCTGAGGTTAAGTGTAACTAAGTTTCCACTTAAGCTTTCTGGGATTCGTATTCTTTAGTTTTTGGTAAGGTCATGTAGATAGAAACATACAATACAAAATAATATATGCGGTGAATACGATTAATATAAGGGAATATCTAATAACAAGCCCCTATTGTTTGCTGGTTAATTCTTTTTGTTAAGTTTCTACTTTTCGTTAAGGAAAACGTTAAAGAAAACGCGAGTTGCAACAGTTGTTTTTTTCTGCTCTGCACCTTATCCGTGCATCTCCAGACGTCTTGGGAGGTTAGGCCATCGACCTTTTGTCCATCTGGATGTCTCTGACCTCTCTGTGCCCGAATTCTTACCGTTTAATGGCCCTACACGTTTCATAGATTCCTGGTGTGCTTGTGAGGAGTAGTGGGTTGTTTCATTATTTAATTTAAAAATATATATAGATATAAAAAAAACATATTTTTTTTGCTAATTGTCTTAATATTAATAACGGAAAACAGGGCATAGAAACAACGATCCGCCCTTTTAAAAATTATCAGTGGTTGATTTGGCCACTGGCGAATTATTAAACAAAGCAAATGCCCTTTTTTTACGTTATGAATCCATCAGCCGCCCTCGTGTTTCGACGGTTATTTCTTACAACGCGCGCGTACGTATCACAATCTTAGCATGGTTACATTTGAAATAAGGAAAAAAAATTAACATCAAGGCAACAAGTTACATCGGTTCTATTCCATCATAACTACTGTAAAAAAATGTATATAAAAAAAATGCAATTTTTTTTTATGTTTTTTTTTTAGTTCCTGGGAAACGCTAGGTAGCGGTTTCGAATGCATTCATGCGTTATTTTCCTCATGTTACCTCCTTGCCATATTTTTTCAAGTTATTATCATCTGGTTTGCCACTTTTAATTTTAGTGGACATGCTGCTCCGAGTGTCTGGTTTACCAATATTCTCATGGCCAGATATGTTAGAGTAACCCTTGACTCTTTCATGCAATCTCCCAACATCATTAACTTGGTTCGTAGTGCTTATCACTTTGATCATTCGATCACGGTTTTCAGGTTCGTTTTTGTAATTTCCTCTATCACTCTCTCGCGTCGTGGGAGTGTGCGGTGTAAAATTGTGCTGCACATAATCAGAATTCGCGCACACAACCAACTTCTGCACTCCGTTATCAGTGGCACTCGCTCCCTCTGCGACAACCTGCACATTTGCCGAGTCAGTGTGTCGATTTAATTCCGTGCCTCGTAATATTGCCCTTTTGGTTTTTACGAGTGGGTTGGATTTCAACATCATTCCCGATACGTCATGGACATTCGTCTCCATTTAAGCACTCCGATCCACATTAATTTTTGTTTCATTTGGATATTTTCATTCAAATGCTGATGCCTGTACTCCAAAGAGCGTGTCTCTGTGTTACATCTCCCTGCACCACCATCGCGCGATCCTGCGACGTGCTGCAATGTTTTTCCTGTGCGCTCTGGTTGTCCTCTTTGTCTCTGCTGTCTGTTATCTACTGTCCGATCACACTTCAATGCAGTTCTGTCCTTGCATTCGATCTGCGCGTCATTTACGGGAGCAATGCTCGCGTTTCCTACCGCATCGTATGCATTTAATGTTTCCCGATCGTGGCGGTATTTGTCCGCCCTGTCACTTGCAGCCTGCTTGCATTTTCCAATGAGGCCAGGATTTCGCTTCCACTCAGCGGGTGGGGCGCGTATGGGCAGCTCGCTCTCAATTACTGTAGGTGGTTCATCACGTATTTGGCATATTTTGTGTCTCAGTTAAGGCAGTTTGTTTTTCCTTATTATCTGTGTCTCTATTCCCTCCTGGTATAGTCGGTGGGGGAATCGGTCGGAATTGGACCGATTGTGTTTGACCTCGCGTGTGTCGTGGCATGGGGTGCTGATATGGTTCTGCCCTTGACCTCCACCTCCTGCGATTCTCGTACATTTTTGGCCCAGTGCTTCTCCCATTTGGGTGCCAATTTTTTCTGGATTGTTACTTTGCCATCTTTGTGTGTAATTTTGACCTTGCGTATGTCGGGGCATGGGGTGATGATATGATTCTGCCCTTGGCCTCCACATTCTGCGATTCTCCTGAATGTTCGGCTTTGTGCCGCTCTCATTCGTGTGCCAACCTCTCTCTGGGTTATTTTGCCATATGTGCGTGCGTGTTCGCTCCTCTCTGCATTGTGGGACTGCTCGGTGATTTTTATTTCTCTCTGAGAGGCTGGGTTCATTATCCCTCTCCCTGTGTTCTGGATCCGAATTATGATTCTTAGCTCTGTATAACCATGCCATGTACGCCTTGCTCTCTATGCGGTGTAAGGAGGCTGTTTCTGGATTCAAAACCATTCTCACACTTTCTGTAATCTCTGGGCTCAAGGATTCAAAAAACATAATTTTGAACATATGGTCCCCTTCGTGGTACCGATTCACATCGCCTGCGTAATACGCTCTTTTAAATCGGAGGAGGTAATCTCACGGATCCTGATCCATGCCCTGGGTCATCGATTTTACAGCATAAAACCCCTCAGTGAGTGTCGAATATTCTCCAAACTTCCGAATCACTGCCAGGCTCAGTTGTTTGAAATCATTTCTAACCTTGTATGGTAGCGACTTTACCCATGGTATAGATTCTCCATGTAAACTCCTTTTCAACAGACTCGCTTTCTCATCCCGTCTCATCAGCCCTCTAATCATTGCCTCCTCTTCTACTGTTGCGATGTGTGTGTGTATATCCATGTTCTTGTTGTGTGGGTCAAAATCGGGAATTCTGACGAGAGCTTTGTCCATCAATTTAAGGGTTTTACTGTTGAACGAGTATTCCGAAAGTTGATCGTCGTCAGAGTCATCAAGACGAAGTTATCATCAGACAAGCTGTCACTTTGATCTGTGCTGTGTCGGGCGTGTTGCCATTTTCCTGCAGTTTTTGCCTCTGCCCTTAGTGAAGTATATCCTGGCGACTTTACTTTAACATTTTGCCTCCCTCTAGCTGCGAAGTTGTCAGTCCCACATGTTTTTATTTGCATCTGTATCTCTCCATCCCTTCTCTCGAATTGTGAGGGTTTTCTTTGTCAAGGATATTTTGTTCGATACCCATAATTTTTGTGCGATCTGTCCCTGGACTATGTCCACGTACCCAAGAGTGTGATTTACTGTTACTTTCATATTTATTCTGTGGATCAACGTCTGTGAGTTTCGCTGGTGTCGCGAGCACTGATTTCTCCTCCCTTCGAGGGTGTGAGGACATTTTTCCTCGTTTATTAGAGACGATTTCTCTCCCGTTTCCTTTCCGAATTTTTCCTCATTCCACAATCCCTGTCTGTATGCCTGTGTGGGAAGGCATGAGTCCTGTCCTGCCTTCTCTGCAGTTTTTGCATCGTGTTCGCCTTCGTTACATTTTATCCAGTCAATTAGTTTCCCCGGGGTGTGTTCGTGTTATCGATACAGCTCCCTTCCCATATGTCTCTCTGACTGTCCTGCTTTGTAACAGATCGGTCGGTACGTTTTAATACGAGTTCCCAGTATTCCGCAATCCATTCAAAAATTATTCTTAATCCTAGCATCTCAAGTGTGGCAGGAGCTACTTTGACATTCCCTTTCAGAGTGCATATAAAACAATTATCTCACAGAGTGTAGTCAGTTTGACTCGAGCTATTCTGTTATTTTCCGATTCAGAGTGCGTATCTCTAACACCATTTATCACAGGATGCAATCGGTTCGATATGATATTATCTTAATTCCACTGTCTTTGTTCCAACCTGCTATTCTGGAGTTTAACCTCAGAGGGCGTTTTTTTTTTGTTTTACGCCCGTTTACAATCACAATGCAATGTTTGATCACGATATTCTGGTTAACACGTAGTGATTCGTTCCATCATCCATGCAAAACACTGTCTGCGAGAAATCCCGGACGACGCCACCCCATTATGTTGTATGTGTTGGATTATGAAATTTTGATAAAAATAATAAAAATTATTAAAATTTAAAAAATGCGTAAATCGCATGAATTATGATAATGTATGTAATTATATGCATAAATTATGATAATCACGGAGATAATCGTAGTAATTTATGCGGATGCTTGCGATTATGTTAATGTGTGCAGTTATGATAATTAGGCTTAGCTTCGTTATCCAGAGTTGTATCAACGGGATAAAACGATTATCATTGATTAACGTTTACTGATTATCTTAGTGTGTTTATGTTATGTTAGGTCTCCAATTCATATCTCATCGCAGGTAACAGTTCTATGAATAAGACAGTTTTGCATGGACTGGAAAGAAGCACTCGAACACTTGGTGTTAAGCAATTTTAATTCTAAACAAACACATGACACTCTAATATGCAAAGGCGAAAGCATACGTCAATAAATTCATGAGCAAGATTATGCAATTAACGAAAATGAATGACTAAAACATTCTTATTCATGTAACTCGACGGCAGCAACTGCTTTGCACGATCAGTTGATATTGAACGCACCACCTTGAAATGGCAACCCTTTTTGAAACACAAAGATAACTTTTTTAAAGTCTTATTCGTGTGCGTGTTGTGTGTGCGTTGTCCCCTTGTAAAATTATTATTTTTTTAGAGCCGGGAGTGTGTCGTTAGCTTGTGGGGTGGGGGAGGATACAACCAGCCCTTTAGAGGTTCCTCTCGCTTGGGCGTGGCCGCAGCGAGCCCGTGCTGCTCCTCTCTCTCCACTGCTCGATTGAGCGGCGTTGGCACGATGCTCGCCGTCTGTGGTGCGCGATGATTCCGTCGTCGGATAGCGCGCAGCTCCAAGTTCTCCACTGCTGGATGATTGTTGAGTCGGCACGACGCTCGCCGACGTGGTGCCACGATTTTCCGTCGTCGCTGCTGGACGTCTTGTCTGTTCTCACTGGGTGTTGGTCGGTGTGTGTGTGTATCAAACACACGGCGCATTCGATGGCACTCTCTCTCTCTTTGGTGGCAGCTCCAGGCTTCTCCACTGCTGGATGATTGTTGAGTCGGCACGATGCTCGCCTTCGGCGGTGTGCGATGATATCGTCGTCGCTCTCTCTTGATCGCTGCCAACTTCACACGGACACCCGCCTTACTTCAGGCTGTGTTGGCTCAGGCTCTGGACGACGCGGCTGTGCGCGCTCTGGCGATGAACGATGGCTCTTGTTGCTAATCCGCTGCTGCTCGTCCTTTGCGATGCTCGCTTGGTCGACGCTTTGCGATTTCCGCCCTTTCTACAGGTTGATCGCTTGTTGTCACTCGTCACTCTCTCTTATCCGTGCTTTCCTTTGTTCCTGCAGCTGCCAGCTTCACTCGCCTTAACCACACCTCGACACTTCGTTCTGCGAGAAGCGACACCTGCCATCGGTATCGGTGTTTGCTCCCTCACGACGCTCTGCCAGCCGGAGCACGGCTGAAACCCAGCCTCGACCCAGGCTGAACTCAGACTTCTGCGACTCGAACGACCCCTCCTCGTTCCATCTCTTCTCGAGGCACGATGCGCCCCAGCTTCCTTGCGAGCCCCGTCGCAACGCCGCGTCGCAAGCCGAGTCCCGAGACTGAGCACGACTCGAACAGACTGCACTCAGACTGTCACTCTAACGACCCCTCGTCGTCCCATCTCTCCTCGAGGCACGATCTGCCCAAGCTCCCTTGCGAGCCCCGTCGCAACGCCGCGTCGCAAGCCGAGTTGCAAGACTGAGCACGACTCGAACCAGACTGCTCATTCGTGATGTGCGCTTGTGCTTAACTCAAAAACGTGAACACCCTCTCCTCTCTGCGCGTCTCTTGCGAGAGGAACAACAAACCAAAAAACCAGACACCCTCTCGACCCCTCCTCGCGACCCTTTCTAACCCCCTAAGTGTTTATGGGGCCATCTGTTTGTGCCGGACCGTTGGAGACAAAGGTGGCTGAGGAGATTTTTGCAATACATTTATGTGGTCCTGTGTGTTACATTTATTCTTGATTTTTCTTATGAGTTCCCTCGGTCTTAGTATATCGTGGTTATTATTCGGTCTATGTTTAATGAATATTCGTAATGATCCTCGTTACATCATTGTTTTGAGGGCTTTAGCCAAGTTTGGTTATGCGTTTGTTTCCAGGGATTGGTGTTTTATTCTGAGTTATATTTTAATGTCCTGAGGTTCAGTGTAACTAAGTTTCCACTTAAGCTTTCTGGAATCGTATTCTTTAGTTTTTGGTAAGGTCATATAGATAGAAACATACAATACAAAATAATATATATGCGTGAATACGAGTAATATAAGGGAATATCTAAAAACAAGCCCCTATTGTAGGCTGTTTGATTCTTTTTGTTAAGTTTCTACTTTTCGTTAAGGAAAACGTTAAAGAAAACGCGAGTTGCAACAGTTGTTTTTCTCTGCTCTGCACGATATCCGTGCATCTCCAGACGTCTTGGGAAGGTTAGGCCATCGACCTTTGTCCATCTGGATGTCTCTGACCTCTCTGTGCTCTGAACTCTTGGTTTAATGGCCCTCCCCGTTTCACAGATTCCTGGTGTGTTTGTGAGGAGTAGGGCTGTTTTCATTATTTAATTAAAAAAAATATAGATATAAAAAACATGTTTTTTTCTAATTATTCTTAATATTAATTTTTGGAAAACAGGGCATAGATACAACACCCCGAATGGTTCCCTCTTGTCACCAGTGATAGCAAATGTTTTCATAGATAAATTTGAAACAGATGCCATCCAGACATCCACCCTACATTATTCATTGTGGAAAAGATGTGTAGATGACACTTTCGTCATTTGGTCACATGGCCTGTTAGCATTGAACCAATTTCTAAAGCACATTAACTCCATACACCCATCCATCAAATTCACCATGGAAGAGGAGAAGAATGGTAGGCTACAATTCCTGTTTGTTTCGTTTGAGACGAAACCTGATGGCTCTTTGGGACACTGTCTACAGGAAAGCCACCAACACAGATTCCTATCTGAAACCTGATTCCCACACCATCTGGCACGTAAGTATTCCCTCATCAAAACACTACACCATAGGGCCCACTGCATTTCTGACCAACACCACCTAGCCAGTGAATTGGTCTTAAGATGAATGGATATTCGGACCGTATTATTTGCAAAGCTCCTTCTACAACCATGGAGAAACAACCCCCTGAGACGCCGATCAAATGATCATGTTACCATACATTGCAGGCGTTACCAAAATTTTTTCCAAAATCTTAAACAAAAACAAGATCCAAGTCCGATCCAGTACAGTACACAAAATCCGTGATCTTATCCCATTCATAAAGGATGTCATTCCTGACATGCAATACCCTGGAGTCTACAAACTTTATTGCACTTGTGGTGATTGTTACATTGGGGAAACGAAACGACATATATCGGACCGTATTCACGAGCACAAGTCAGATCTGAAACACGGCAGAACTAACTCTTCACCGTGGCTGATCACTGCTATAATGCTGTGGGCTCTCATGATATTGTCTTTTCCGAGACCAAGGTGCTCTGCAAACCGTCAGGCTACTATCAAAGGTTTGTTCATGAAGCCATCCAGATATATAAACACAGACATAACTTCAACCGAGAAGATGGATACAAATTGAGCAATCATTAGAAAAATGTTATTAACCAGGCAAAACCTTAATTGTTTTCCAGTTTGCCTTCATATCCACATCTCCAGTTTTTCAGCCTTCTACCCCCTCCCCCAGGCCCACTCACTGCCCAGCCCGGCATTGTGTCGTACTAGCGGTGCAAGCTGTAGCGTTTTTGCGGCACAATAAGCAGATCGCCTTTCCCCCTACACCAAACCCCCACCCTCTCTATCTCTCCTCCCTCTTACCTTATATAACCTCTTGTCATAACCAGCTCTTTTGCCCACTACAGCAATTGTTTCTTGCTGTGGCTTTTCCACCTGATGACGGACGTTTGTGTTGCTTCCGAAACGTCGTGATTTAATTTATTTTATTTTATACCTACGTGACTTTACTGAAAGAACCAAAGATTATGGATCCCTGCAGTCACGAAAACTTCAGATCTAGATTGGAGCCATATGTTCGTCTTAGTCTTGCATCATTCATCCCAGTGTTGTTGCGGTCGGGTCTAGGGTGTCGGACGGGCTGGTGTTCCAGAGTAATCAAATGCCGAGGGATGTGTGTTGTTCATTCAACAAGTTGCGAATCCCTGGCGTCAGAAGTGCCCGAAGACCTCAAAAACCCCCCAGGCTTGAGTGCAAGCCCTCCTGGCCATTGACGGCCACAAATTCCGCCCGGGGTGAATGACCGACGTCAAGAACTGTACATTTCGGTGACAGATCGCCTTTGAAATTGTGTTTTGAATTGTATGTTACTGGGCGACCACATGTTGGAAATGTCCATTGCTTGTCGAATTGATCGCGGGGGTTGCGTTCCCTGTGTTGCTCGGGAATTGGAATTGGTGTTGTTGTTGGTTTCGTTGTGGTTGACCGCATTCTTTTTCTAAGGAGTAAGTTGTTCCCTTTTGATCCTAGAACATTTGTTGTGCGTTATGTTAAAGGTGAAGAGGAGTTGGAGACTGGTTACGCACTTGTTTATTCTTCAACCCACAGCCCACTTGTTCCTAAAACCAACCCCGAACACGCGTCTCACAGCCCCTTTTAAACTCACCATCTCCACCCTTGTTCCCAATACATATCCTCGTACCGCACGCCAGCTCCGTGTGACATCAGTGCCCTTTAACCCTTGACCCCCATCTAGTGGCTACCTGTGCGTGTGATTGGTGCATGCTATGCTGAATGTGGAGATTTTATGTCTGCGTGGTGCGAGTGCATGGGGATGGCTCGCAAATCCCTTTCAAAGGGTTGATTAGCCGAGGATGGCTATTTTTTTAAGAGAGGGGGGGGGGTGATGTAAAAACAGCACAAAGTGATAGAGGGACTGTATTGTTCCCTGAGACCATGGTTACTAATGGACGTGATAATGATGATTAATGGGACGAACGTTGACAAGGTCACATGAGGGGGAGCAGGGGATCCAATAGCGGGAAATTTTAATAAGGGTGGGGATCGACAGAGCCAAGTGTGGTGAGGAGAATTCGGGAATAAGGGCGTGGCCAGACCGGGCAAGGCATTAGAGCCGGCGCGAACCGGTCGTCATCGTCGTCACCTTCGAACGGGTCGTCTCCATCGTCTGCGAGTTGTCTTGAGACTAGAAGCTATGTTGTCTCAGAATAAAGTCGTCTAACTACCCAAGTATATATAGTCACTCGTGGTTACTCGTTGAGTTGAACAAGCGATAGCGCCGGCCAGGCCCGAGCCACCTGCCTGATGAGGGCACAGCGCGGGAAGGGGAGACGGGGATCGGTCGCTCAGTTTGTGGGTAGAGACAGAGTGCCCCTAGGGTACAGCGAATCATAGAGACTGCCCAGGGCCCCACACTTTGGGGAGCCCCGCGCTTCGACGTGATGGAGTCAAATGTCAATCTTCCGTTTTAGTTTGAAGGCATCGCGTAGCCCACACAGTGGGGTTTGGCCTGGGCAATTTAATTTTGCGTGATTTACTTTCCTTTCCTGTACTTTGCACTCTGATAATTGTTTTAAATTGTTTGTTGTTGTATCTCGCAACTGCACATTTGTGAAAAGAAGCTTCATAGTTCATCGGATTTCATCAGTATTAACGAAAATTTCCATTATAATTCTGGATGGCCCTGGGTAATGCTATCACAGCTGCCACCACCACTTGTAATGAAGCACGCTGAGTTGCTCTCATTTTCTCGTGTGTGAGTGTGCACTTTATCTTTCTATTTCACCTCAACGCAAAATAATTCAGTTTTATTTACAGGATGGCCCATAAGTCTGAAATCATAGAAAAATAACTCATTCGTATTTTTTTGTTTCTGTAGGCCCAATATGTCCCTGAGTAAAGAAGAACGAGTCCAAATAATTCTACTCATAGGAAATCGGAGTCAGAGGAAGGTCGCTGTGGAATTTAACAGACTGCATCCACACCACGAGCCAAAAACACAGAGCTGAGCTGTCTTTTTCCTATGATTTCAGACTTATGGGACACCTTGTACATTGCGTCATTCACACCAACTGCTTGTCACACCGCTGTACAATAATTACACATGGATCGTCACATGAAGGGCAAAAATATCAATCAAAAATATAAATGAACAAATTAATAAATGGCATAAACGAGAGGTTTTCACAACAGAGGTTATGAAACCCGCGTCTCCATTCCTCTTCTTCACGCACCGCGGCACTCACGTCCCACGCTCGCCCCTGAATCTCTCCAACGAGTGGATGGCGAGATGCGAGGGGCAATGAGTGTGTCAGAATGTGCGCTGTGCGTGAGCATGTCGAGTGTCACACATCTACCAGTCTACACAACTAAACTTTGATTTTTCCAGGTAAGGACTCCTTATCTATATAGCTATTTTTTAGAAGCGACTGGCACAAATGAAAACCCAATGAAGTGGCTGATCATGTATACATTTATAGCAGCCAAATACTTTAAATGCATGTTTCTAAATGTGGAGGCAAAAATAGAAGAACCCGGACAAAAATCCAAACCACCATAAGGAGAACATGCGAACTCCAAATATACAGACGTTGTCAGGGTCAGAATCGAACCCACGGCCTCCTATATAAGGGCGTGGTAGTTAACATCTCGCAATTGTGGCGCCCCATCTCAAACTGAATAATCTCAGTCAAACCAAGACCAGAGGCGTAGCTAGGATATTTTGCGCCCGGGACGAACTATAAAATTGGCGCCCCCCCCCCCCCCCCCCCCCGTTTAATCACATTTTCCTATTACATCGAATAAGGAATAACAATTTAAATTTTAATGAAACATTGTATTTAAAGAAGCAAATTTATAGAAATTATATTACATGGCTCACTCAGTTACTGTCGTATACTGGTCGACAGTCTACAAAAGATTATTTTTTCTTGATTTCACTGTCGCAAACTGGTCAATCACGTAATCAAAATCTGTTTTTTCCAATGTTTCTCTTTCAACGCTAAGTAGAGCATGATCGCTGAGACGATCTTGTCCCATTGAAGCACGCAAATACGACAAAATACGTTTCAATTTGCTGAACGACCGCTCACAGCTTGCAATTGAAACTGCTATTGTTAATAAAATTTGCAGTGAAATTCGCAAATTCGGAAATATGTCGTCTCCATAAAACACAATAAAACCAAATAGATCCAAAGGAGTTTCTGGTAGAACTTCATTCCGGTTACTGAGCAGCATTTTGCAATCTCCAATTTCTGTGAAAAGTTCGTGGCCATTGATGTCAGTGTAATAGAAATTTCCAAAATCTGTGCAATTTCGACGAATTGCATCGACATCTGTGTCGGATAGAAGAGTTTTGACGTCCAGCAGAAATCCAAATTTTGTGTTCAGCTCTTTTAGTCGTTAAAATCGTGTTGACATCTCCTGTTGAAGTCGATAAAATACGCTCTTCATAACGCACACAATTTCTTCTTCTGCTGAAAGTCCTGCATCTCTTGCCAGTTCTCCTGGCATCTTCCGACGTCGCCTAATTCTTCTGTCCACATCGATCCCCAGGCTGTGCATCTTGTTTTGGCGTTTTCTACAGCAACTTGGCTCAAATCATCACGAAGCTTGACAAATTCATGCTCCAAAAATTCAAGATCAGTTGCTGCTTCCTTGAAATTCATAGTAGGATCCTGTAAGCGCTTCTGAACACGATCAAATTTTCCAAGAATGACATTCCAGAAATGTAATAAAACTTTGAAGTTAACACGTTCCTTCGGAGTGGGCAGGTAGGAACTTGGTTGGACAGCGCATTCGTGCGATCCGTGTTGGATACCGTAGTCGTGTTGGAAGTTGTAGCTGTTACTATTGCATCAGATGATGATTGTTGATTTATTGGTGTAGGTCTTTAAGTTCATGTAGCTGTTGCAGCAGGTCGCGCCTGTGCTGTGACGCCGCCTCCTGCGTGTACCACGCGCGCCAATCCACCTGACCTGGTCCTTGAACGGCCACGATGTTGTCGTAATGGCGCACCAGGTGCATGATGTTGAGCAGGGCGTAGACGCCGCAGTCGTAGCCGTTCGGTTGCTGCGGCACAAGCACCGTGGTGATTGCCACGGTGGTGATCGCCACCGGCGTGCTCACCGATTCGGCGCGCACGACCCGGTCCACCACCGTGCTGGCGAAGGCCGCGATGTTTTTGGCGTTGCGCGACTGCCCGCACGCAGCCATTGAGTCTAACAGCATGGCAGTCGACCTTGGTGGGCACGTGGCGTTGACGATGACCAAGATCTGCCAGTGCGACTGGTCGTGGATCGGTATGATCCACACCGGCCTGGAAGACACGCCATCGAAGACGCAATTCAAGTCGTCGAGATGGCCCGCCAAGAACTTTGTGTACAGGAACGTGTTAAACAGGTGGACGTATGCCGCTCGCGGCAGGCAGTAGAACTGCCCGAACAGGTTGATGATGGTGTCGTTCAACCACTGGCCAGGTTGTAAGCAGCGGAAGTCGTTCGGGAACAGCCTTCCGTACCCCGGAACGAAGACAACGTGTTCGACCGAGACAGGGGGCGGACAACGTGGAGTGACGCCGGGCGGAGGTGGGCTTGGTCGCCGCTTCACCGCCACAGCAGACTCTTGCGGCGTCGGAGCTGGCTCCTCCGGCCGCGACCGTTTCCCGCGCGGGACGAGTGGCTTGCGAGCCTGTGGTCCCGCGCGTGGTTGCCACATGCCGTTTTTGCCAATGTCCATTCGCCATTTCGTCGAATGTATATTTGGCCGCAACGTGCCCTTGGACAATCCCTTGCCCAGAAGGAACAAAGACGCGAAAACCGCCGACATGAGGACGTCGTTCTCGTCCCACTCGACGATTGGGTCTTCGCCGCGTGAAACCACCGCGATAGGAGGGGGAACACGATCTCCGGCATTCTTGTCGTCGGGGTGAATGATGTAGTTCAGCGCCTGCAGCGCCAGGTTGACGCCGCCACTGAGGAGAGATTGTTTGGGCAAGACCGCCGCGTGAACAAGGTCACAGCCCGTGTTGCTGGCCGGCGACTCTGGCACGTCGTTGTTGACGTCGTCATCGTCGACGTGCGCATTCATTGCAGCGACGTCAACATCGTCATTGCAGATGGCGTCGTTCTCGATGGCGGCACCCTCCTCGTCCAGGCGTCGGCGCATTTCGGAGGAATTGTCGATGGTAATGCCGTCGAATCGCGGATGTTTGACCCCGGTCCAGAACTCGAGCCACTGGTACGCTCCGGTGACGTCGATGTTGTACATGTCGCGGAAACGAGCCTGCGCCTTCCGCCAGGCGTCGCGCGGCCCGAGAAAGGTCACCTGCGGGCGTTGCACCGGGGAAACCCGGGGCAGCACGTTGGCCACCTCGACAGGACCGTCTTGCATGAAACAAATGGCGTTCCCCGTTGAGTGGCTGGCCCTTATCAAGATGTCAATATTGAAGGCTCGGGCGGGTAAAATCGCGTTGAGCGTCGTGCTGTTCACTTTGGGCAGCGACCCCGCCGACCACAGTCGTGCCCGTTGTAGAGGCTGAAGTCGTGATCGGCCGGATTTTTCGCACAGGTCGAGCACAGGACGACGTTGTTGATGTCGGGCACGAGATCCGGATTGAGATGGTACCGGACGTCGTTCACGCGCAGCACGGAGACGTGCCGTTCAACGAGATGCTCTAGCAGGGTGCACTGCTCGGCGACTTGCTCATTGGTGAGGCGGAACACAATGGGAAGCTGTTCGACGGGGCCGGCGTCGACGATGGTCTTATTGGCCTCAAAGAGAAACTCATTGCACGACGCGCACGCCGCGATGTGCCCCGTGCCGGGGTCACGGGCAGCCGCACTGCGCTGACAGTGCACAGCGTCGTCGTGGCCTACCGCGCCGCCAATGGCTCGCAGGATCCGCTCGCAGACCGCGGGTCCGTTAGGCCCATGCAGGCTCTCATCATTGAAAACAAAGGCGTCGGGATGGTTTGCGCACAGGTGGAAATACAGCAGCGCCAGACGCGGATCCTTCGCGAAATTTTGCGACTTCGCCAGGAACCTGACGGTCTCCTCACTAGGGTCCTGCTCAGCGAGAGCGGTCTCGGCCAGAGACGCCAGCATGGCGTCCTCAGTATCGACGCTGACGCGTCGCTTCTCGGCCTTCGCGACGCGCGCGCGCTCCAGTCGGGCAGCACGCTCTTCGGGCGTCTGGGGCGCGGCACGTCGGGCAGCCAACGAGACGCGCGCGCGCTCCAGTCGGGCAGCACGCTCTTCGGGCATCTCGTCCTTTATTGTGCGCCCGCCGCCGTACTGTGGCCAGACGTCGCCGATGGTTGCGAACATCCCCACTTTCTCCACACCGCCGATGGTTGCACTGAACGTCGGCGATCGCGCCAGAAAACTTTTGCAGTCAAGCAAACTGCAATATGCCAAGACAGTCACAGTCACTGAACTGCGCAGAGTGCACGACAGACAAATATGCACGACAGACAGCCAAATAATCCTTGGTGGGCAGTGTGGAACCTGTTGTTCCTCCCTGTATAAGATTCAAATACTGTCAATAATAGCTGTATAATAATAAAATACTGCCAATTATCCTTTTTCACACTCACGATGTATGTATCATGTCAGAATAATTTATAAATAAGAAATGCCAAACCTATTTTTTTCAAATTAAGAAATGGCAACCTCGTGTCTTACCCACAAATGTAGCAACTACCCAAAGCGTTGAGTAGGCACGTAAAATAAATTCATCAACTGAAATTGATTATGCTCCTGACAAATAAACAAGTCACGTGAGATTAGATTATTTACAATGCATGT
Organism: Callorhinchus milii; assembly: GCF_018977255.1. Classification (NCBI taxonomy): domain Eukaryota; kingdom Metazoa; phylum Chordata; class Chondrichthyes; order Chimaeriformes; family Callorhinchidae; genus Callorhinchus; species Callorhinchus milii. The sequence goes on along the minus strand of NW_024705231.1, from coordinate 16,974 downwards.
ACATTACATGCTAATGTTCATCATCATCATCAGCCATGCTCAATCTACTGCTGGGAGAAAAGGTTCCCCAATATTTTCCCCGATATTGTCACCATCCCTCATGATCTTGTGATCCACCCAGCTCATGCGCATGAGATGATCTCATTGCTTCATCTCTGTGGTGGTTATTTTCTCACACGTGTTTTCTCCATCGGTTGACATTCCATCCCAAGTTCTGTCCACTTGCTATTATCCCTTTTAGCCACGATGTGTCTTGGCCAAGCCTAATTAAAACTCTACTTGCATTTTTGCAATGTTGCATTGAGGAGAAAGTAAAGTAACCAAAAAATAACTGTATGAATTAAAATAGAGATGGTCAAAATGAAATAAAAATAATGAAATAATGACTGTAAATCTATCACAATTAATTGAAAAACTGGAAAGTGTGCTGGGAGTGGGGGGGGACTCCAGTTGAATCGTAAACATGGCCACAGGCAGCCATTGCCACCATGCACACATGTCCAGTTAGGGATGTTCATTGAATTTTTAAGGGTGTTGCGATAATTGCATGCACAAAAGCCTATTAAAAAAAAGCATTACCAATCTTCAGCACACCCACAATGACCGGAGTGAAATATGGTCAAAACAAGCTCAATGACTGACATGGCGTGGTTAGGCCTTCATCTAGCAGTGGCTTGACCAAGTGGTGTACGTTTATTATATTGTTTATATTGTATCTATAATGATCAGAACAATGACATTGCAACATGCGTCTGTAAAAATGCGTGCCATGCGCCAAGCAGTTTGATCAAGTACTCAAAAAGTAGAAGATTATAGATTCCATGACTTAGGAATCAATACAATATTCCATAAGCAAACGGTACAAATCGATAATAAAAGTGCAGGAGATACAAAACACTGAGTACGCTTCGCCAGTACTCTAACTTACAATACGATATTATATGTGCATAGGCAGCTTATTCTGCGTCAAGAGATACGAGAAAAAAGCTTATCAATATACTCATGGTGTTTTTAGTGATAAAGCAAATATCTGTGGAGTCACGTACCGCCTTGAAGACTCTTAATAGAAGACTCTTAATATTTACGTTGAAGCCTATTCGCCATTGTTTGAAGCACCATCGGTGGGGAGGGAGAGAGCACAGAGGTGGTGGGGTGGGAAAGGACTGGCACCAAGATGGCCTCGAGTGGCATGGGAGAGTTAACGCAGCGAATAAGATGCACGACAGACAGACAAATAATCCCTGGTGGGCAGTGTGGAACCTGTTGTTCCTACCTGTATGTATAAAAAATAACTTGACTTTAGGTAGCCAGGCAGACAGCCCCCTTAACTATCGCCCCCCCCTCCCTTAGGCCCCTCCCCTGACCCCCCTTCCCTTATGCCCCTCCCCTGAACACCCCCCCATATCCTTAGGCCCCTCCCCTGACCCCCCCCCTCAGGCCCCTCCCTGACCCCCCTCCCCTTCCTGACTCCCCCCTTCCTTAGGCCCCTCCCCTGACCCTCCTCCCTTAGGCACCTCCCCTCTCCCGTACCCGGAAGTAGGTCTCCACCAATCAAAGAGCTGTTTATGTTATATATTTATTTATGCACGACAAACAAACAGACAGTCAGACAGACAGACAATAAATCCCTGGTGGGCAGTGTGGAACATTGTTCCTACCTGTAAAATTGAATATGCATGCCTGTAACTGTTCTGCATCACTTCTGGTTTCAGGCGTCATAGTTACGTCCTCCGAAAATTTGTCTAGCAGCCCTACTAGTTCATCCAGTCCTTCATAGATAGCTTTAACAGCTTCTGATCGTTCACTCCAGCGTGTTTCAGGCCGTCGTAGTTTCCGCCACCAAAAAACAGGCCAGTGACTAAGGCTGAAAACTAGGCCTGTCTGTTGTTTGGGACGTTCTTCCATGCAAGTTCATAATAGGCGCGCGTACCAAAATGTAATTACATGACATGTAGGCTGTGTGTGGCGGGATATATAAACTTTTAGGTTGAGGTGTAGATTTGTGCAGTATTTCAGGCTGCCGCGCCCGCCGCAATAAGTTATAATGTAACGTTGTAAGCCTCATTTTGGCGCCCCTTTACCTTGGCGCCAGGGGACATATGTACCCCCTGCCCCCCCTTAGCTACGCCTCTGACCAAGGCACCTGGTTCTGTCCTGTAAACGCCTCCTGCACCTAGGCTGGCACAGCAGTACAACCCATCATAACTGGGTCTCTCCAGTGATCTCCTGCACGTGGCCTGTCACAGCAGTCAACCCATGGCACCTGAGTGTGTCCCCACGACATCGTGCCAGCAAGCCTTCGACACTTCATGTGGCCTCAATGTGCGCTGTTGTGGCATCACCGCCACTCCTATCGTGTGTTTATATTGTTTGGTGTTGTAACTTGCTGACCTGCCGTCGTCAGATTCCTTCAGTCTAAATAAAGATTGTGATTCTGAACTGGAAGCGTGACTCTAACTCAGGTGTCTGAGTTTGTAGCAGAGTTTTGTAACCACTACACTATTGCTCCCTAAAAAGCAAGAACACAAACACACCAATATACACAAATACAATCACAACGACACAGATTCCCCAAATAGCATTTAGTAGACTATTAGGGCAAGTGATGTTAGCGAGCACCTATGAAGGCTGCTGCGGCACACGAGGGGGTGGGTGGCCAGCACCAAGCCTGGTCAGCTTTGTCCCCCCATTGGCGATGTTTACTACACACCACACCAGGTACGTGAGCGAGACTCCAACTTCGGTTGCTGGTTTCGTAGCACATTGCGATAACCACTACACTATTGCTCCATACACACGTAAACACACGAAACAAAGATAAATATCCTTCGTGCTAGCTTTTTTGCCCGTCCAAGGACGGGTGTACATTGAAGTAAATCTTAAATATATTTTCTTCTCTTCTAACCTATAAGACTAATTTTTTGTCTGTCTTTCCGTCCGTCTGTCCGTCTGTCTGTCTGGCTGCGTACGCTCGCTTGCAGGGGATTTGGCCGACTGGAGCGCGACGAAGCACACCGTTGCGCATACGCGAGACGCCGACCGAGGGTTGCCCAGGCAACGTGCAGCGCGCCGTCATTGCAGGGTGGACTCCATTTTGCATTCCGTTAAAAATATGCACAAAAATGTACACGCGATCCGGAGGTAAATTCATCAAAGTTTCACGTCCTCTTCTCTCCCCCCCCCACCCCAATGTGTGCAATTACTATTATAGGGTCGGTAGATAATAAAATTATAGCGATTAGACAGTATCATTCTAGGCGAGGCCTGAGGCTCTGCACGGTACTAGGCCTCGACACCCCACACTTGTCAGGCGAAGACTTTGTGCTATAAACTCGATATACCCAGCGTTGCCCGGGGGAAAAATACATTTTAAATCTTCTGAAAACTTTAAAACATAACATACCAATGAAAATAAAAGTGTAATACATTGTTTAAACCCGAGCGCGCCAAGAATCGATTTTCTGGATCGCGCAAAGGTATCAAAGGTTGTAGATTCCTTTAGAATCGGCCTATTCCCGTTTAATATTAGTTGGTTATAAATGTAGACAGTAGAAATAGTTATTAAGCTTGGTGAGTGTACTGGCAGTCTATAATGTAAAATGTAGCCTGGTTATTAAGTAAAGTGAGTGTACTGGCAGTCTATAATGTAGACTGTACAAATAGTTATTAAGCTGGGTCAGTGTACTGGCAGTCAGTAATGTAGACTGTAGCCTGGTTATTACGCTGGGTGAGTGTACTGACAGTCTATAATGTAGACTGTAGCCTGGTTATTAAGCTGGGTGAGTGTACTGGCAGTCTATAATATAGACTGTAGCCTGGTTATTAAGCTGAGTGAGTGTACTGGCAGTCCATAATGTAGGCTGTAGCCTAGTTATTAGGCTGAGTGAGTGTACTGGCAGTCTATAATGCAGACTGTACGAATAATTATTAAGCTGGGTGAGTATACTGGCAGTCAGTAATGTAGACTGTAGCCTGGTTATTAAGCTGAGTTAGTGTACTGGCAGTCTATAATGTAGACTGTAGCCTGGTTATTAAGTAAAGTGAGTTTACTGGCAGTCTATAATGCAGACTGTACGAATAGTTATTAATTTGGGTGAGTGTACTGGCAGTCAGTAATGTAGACTGTACACATAGTTATTAAGCTGGGTGAGTGTACTGGCAGTCTATAATACAGACTGTAGCCTGGTTTTATGCTGGGTGAGTGTACTGGCAGGACAGTATGCATTGCTGTAATTATAGAAGGTACCACCACAATATGTACTGCTGTAATCATAGCGGGTACCACCACAGCAGTATGTACTGCTGTCATACCAGGTACCACCACAGTCGTATGTACTGCTGTCATCATAGCAGGTACCACCACAGTATGTACTGCTGTCATCATAGCAGGTACCACCACGTTATGTACTGCTGTCATCATAGCAGGTACCACCACACTCGGTATGTACTGCTCTCATAGCAGGTACCACCACCACCACAGTATGTACTGCTGTCATCATAGCAGGTACCACCACAGTCTGTATGTACTGCTGTCATCATACCAGGTACCACCACAGTATGTACTGTTATCATAGCAGGTACCACCACCACAGTATGTACTGCTGTCATCATAGCAGGTACCACCACAGTATGCACTGCTGTAATTATAGCAGGTACCACCACAGTATGTACTGCTGTCATCATACCAGGTGCCACCACAGTATGTACTGTTATCATAGCAGGTTACTGCTGTCATCATAGCAGGTACCACCACAGTATGCACTGCTGTAATCATAGTAGGTACCATCAAAGCAGTATGCACTGCTGTAATCATAGCAGGTCCCACCACAGCAGTGTCAGCTGCTGTAATCATAGCAAGTACCACCACAGCAGTATGTACTGCTGCAATCATAGCAGGTACCACCACCACAGCAGTATGCACTGCTGTAATAGCAGGTACCACCACAGCAGTATACATTGCTGTAATCATAACAGGTACCACCATAGTCAGTATGCACAGCTGTAGTCATAAGATACCACCACAGTCAGTATCCACTGCTGTAATCATAGGTACCACCAGTCAGTATGCACTGTTGTAATCATAGCACGTGCCACCACAGTCAGTATGCACTGCTGTAGTGAAAGCAGGTACCACCAAAGTCACTATGCACTGCTGTAGTGATAGTAGATACTGCTATCGAGTTGGTAGATACTGCTATATAGAGTTAGCATATACTTAAACAGTAAGTATATACCACTACATACTCTTAGTTCTTTCGGTAAAGTCACGTAGGTAAAAAATGAAATTAAAATAAAAAAAATAAAACAATAAAAATCACGACGTTTCGGAGGCAACACAAGTTTCCGTCTTCAGGTGAAACCGTCACAGCAAAATATCTGTACCTTATATAGTGGTTGAGGGGGGAGGAGCCAGGAAGGGCAGCAGGGGAGGAGGAGTTGTGAAGTGGTCAATTACTGCTTTTGTTATACTGCTGGGTGGGTAAATGAATTAGATACGATTAAGCCGCTCTTTGTTATGCTGTTTGTGCGCAAGTAAATGTGGGATGAATGGACTCGTGGTCAGGGACGTGTTGCGCAAGTAACTGTGGATGTACATAATAGAAAAGGAGCGGAAATGCCCATGTTTATACCAGTGTTGGCTGACAATAAAGAGTACTGTTAAACGTTAGGGATGTTAACACTAGGTGAAGTAAAATAGTGCCTGTCAGATAAGATGGTCCAAAAATGTGTAATTAAATCTTTTTTGCTGGTTGATAACATCTTTCCAATGATTACTAAGTTTGTACCCATCATCACGGTTGAAATTATGTCTGTGTTTGTATATCTGAATGGCTTCGTGTACAAACCTTTGATGGTAGCCAGAAGGCTTGCAGAGCACCTTAGTCTCGGAGAAAACAATCTCATGAGAGCCCACCGAGTTGTAGCAATGATCGGCAACGGCGGACGACTCCAATTTGCCGTGTTTCAAATCTGACTTGTGCTCGCGGACACGATCAGAGACATGACGTTTCGTTTCCCCAATGTAACAGTCACCACAGCTGCAACTCAGTTTATAGACTCCAGGGTATTGTAAGTCAGGGATGATATCCTTCACAGATGGAATTAGATCACGGATTTTATGTACTGTACTAAATCGGACTTGGATCTTATGTTTGTTTAGAATTTTGGAGATCTTTTTGGTCACGCCTGCTATGTATGGTAACGTGACAGTTTTGATCGGAGTTTCAAGTGGCTGTTTCTGTATGGTGGGAGAAACAGCTTGGCGGATGGAGCGTTCAGAGTATCCGTTCATCCTGAGGGCCCGATGTACATGTCTCAATTCACTGGCCAGGTGGTGTTGGTCAGAAATGCCATGAGCTCTGTGGTATAGCGTTTTGATGAGAGAAATACTGCTACAGTCAGTATATAATACTATACAGTCAGTACATACTACTACGGTGGGTAGCTACTAAAGTCAGTAGATACTATGTTAGAGTGAGTAGATACTGCTATACAGTTAGTCGTTACTACTTAGAGTCGGTAGATACTACTGTAGGCTCAGTAAATACTACTACGGTCAGTAGTTACTACACTCAGTAAATCCTACTACACAGTAGCTACTACTGGCTCAGTAGATACTGCTGTACAGTCAGTAGATACAACTACAGAGTCAATAGATACTACTTCCTCTGTTGTATGTAAGGTGTGTAGGTATATATACCTACGTAGGGGTAAATATATTTTTTGAGGGGGGGGGGGGTCCACAATTTTCTGAAACCTTTTACATCAACTATTTACCCCACACTTTCTATAACTTTTTGGACTTGTGCAAGCCTTTTATAATTTTGTTGGTGGAGAAATGGAAAAACGTCCCACCGAGCTTTCACAATACCTTAGTATCTGTGCATGTATGTGTAAGGTTTTTAAGAGAAGTCTTGAAATATATTTTGCACCCGGGCAACGCCGGGTACTTCCCGTTAGTACCCTATATAATCGCCCCAATACTCACCACCTTCCCCCCCCATAGCATTATGCCCAGGAGCATTATGCCCAGGACCCAAGGAACCGCTATAGTATAGTATAGTGGATAGTGTTAGTGTATAGTAGTGTTTGTATAGTAGTGTATAGTATAGTGTATTCGGTGGTGTATAGTAGTTTAGTGTATGGTAGTATATTGTATGGTGTATACCAGTGTATAGTGTGGTGTATGGTGGCGTGTTGTGTATTGGTGTATTGTGTGGTGTATTCTATGGTATGTGGTGTGGTGTATTGTGGAGTGTGTACTCGTGCATAGTGTGGTGTGTTGTAGTGTAGTGGATGGGAGTCTTTGGTGGTGTTTCGGGTGCAGTTGTTTATTGTGTAGTGTTCAGTGTTGTGTAGCGGAGTTTGTGGTAGTGTGTAACGTGGTTTTGTAGTTGTGTGTGGTGTAGTGTATGTGGTGGAGCGTAGAGGAGTGTAGTGTGTATTGGTGTTTAGCAGTGTATGGTGGACGGTTTGGTGGTGTGGTGTATGGTAGTTTATGGTGTCATGGTGTAGTGTGGTGTGTTGTGGATGATGGTGTGGTGTGTGGCAGTCTATGGTGGTGCGGTGTGTTGTGCAGTGTGGTGTAGAGTATGGTAGTGTGGTGTATTGGTGATTTAAGTTAGCTGGTTTCATTTCCTAATAGCTTTCATATTAACTCACCCCCCCCCTTCTCCTGCATAATGAATAGATGTTATCTATCAGCTTAACTTAGTGTCTCTATTCATCAGCTCAACTGCCGCCCCTATTTTCTCCAATACTCACCCTCCCCCACCTCTCTCTTGTATAATGAATATATGTTATCAATCGGCTTAACTCAGCGTAGCACTTGCCCCCCCCCGACCCCTCACAGCAACCCCAAACCCCCTCTACCCTTACCTTGGCTCCTCCCCCCCCCTCTTACCCTATATAGTCGCGTTTATCTATTAGCTCTCTTCACTTATTACAGTGATTTTGGCTGTAATGGTTCCACTTGAAGACGGAGGCTTGTGTTGCCTCCGAAACGTCATGATTTAATTTAGTTGTTTTTTCATTAGTTTTTTACCTACGTGACTTTACCAAAAAACCAAAGAGTATCTTCAGCTTTGACGAACTTTTCAAATGCGTTTGTTATCCAACTAATTTTATACTCCAACTCCACCATAGTTTCCAGTGTGTAACTACTCTGGTCGCCAACATTTTTTTCTTCAGATATATATGCAAAGTAGAGCTGACACGAGGTTGCAGGGGGTCTGCCCTTTTTTTCTTCCCCCAATTCACACTAGCCTGCAGCCTCTCTGTCCGTTCCCAACCAGCAATTCCCCTGACCCCCGAAGCCCACCTTCTATATCTCCTCGCCTGCTCTTCCCCCTTCCATTGTTCCCACTCCACTGCCCCCCTCCTTTTGGTGGGAATCATTACCCGTGACATCCCTTACATCGCCCTCCCCGCGGGGAGAAAAAAAAAGTCCTCGGTTCTGCCTAACCCCTGATCATTTCAGTCTCTTGGTGAGCCCCCCCCCCCCCAATTTACAGTAACATGCATCCCTTAACCCCCTAGTAACCATACAATTCAATTCAATATTACAACAAAAAAACATCAATTGAATGGTCTGTCCAGGTCTCCAGTCAGTGCCCCGTAACAGCCCGGACATTCACAGGCTGCATATGACCATGGTGACTCCCTCCGTCAGAGCCCCTCTCATCGTGGTCCGCAGTTCTGTGGCGCCGGCGTCGCCTCATTTCGTCCTGCCATCTCTCAAGCCCCTGTGACCACCGGCCGTGCTGCCTCTCAGTCAGGTCTCACATGGGGCGCTGTAGGCGACAAGGGACTGAGTAGCAGCTCGGGCAGGGGTGATGATGACGGCGATGACGATGGTATTGCCTTCGCGGATGATTATCGCGGTGGAGAGATGTATGGCTTGAGGCAGGTGGGGTGCGCAAACCATCGTCGCTTACCCAGTTGGACCTTGACGCACTGAGGTCGGAGTGCTTTCACGACCTCGACCTTTCCAGGGTCGGTGCAGTTTCGGTGAGAGGCCGACCAGCACCTGAGGGCAGTGTAGCCATGCGCAATTCCCAACTTTAAGGGCTTGGCTGTCACTGTATTCTCCCGTATCCGTACATTGTTCTTTTGGCTGTTGGCTGATGTGGCCTCGGCCGCTTGGTAGGCCTCCCTCAAATAAATTAGAAAGGCCTTTAGTGCCCTTAGCTATGTGTCTGCTCTCGCGGGAATGTCCTTTAGCTGCACCTCAAAGGGCGGAATTAGTTATTGTTTGTACAAGAAGTAGTGTGGTGAAATACGTGGCACACTCTGTTGGCCGAGGGCAACAGTTGGAGAGCAGCTGGTGCAGACCAGGTCGGCCCGAGGTTGCACGCTGATACCGGAGGTGTTTCCAGGGAGACGTGTGATGAGGGGTGATTGGTCGCTTGACAGGCGCCAGCCTGTCTGTCCCTAAAAAGACACAAGGGAGGAGCTGGACAATTGGGAGGGGGATATAAGAACGCGCGCGAGAGCGGAGAGGGAGTTCGTGTTGCTGAGGACCAGAGAGAATACTTCTCACCGCTGCCGCTCAAGATGGGAACGGATCTCAACCCTCACGAGTCGCCGGGCGAGTGATCGTTGATGCCCCCTGTCCGGGATGGGATGGACAAGTGAGTGGGTCTGAGGGAGCGTATGTGAGGGCAGCGGTGGAATGGGGTGCTGTGCGAGAAGCTGTGTGAGCGCTGCTGTGTGCAAGCCTCTCTGCGAGAGCCGCTGTGTGCAAGCCTCCGTGTGAGAGCTGCTGTGTGTGGAGCCTTGAGTGCAGAGCTGCTGATAGCGAGAGCTGCTGTGGGCAGGTTAGCGATGTGTAACGTAAATACGGGGAATTGGTTAACATAAGTGACCGTATAGACAGTGATAGGAGTGCCTACAACTGGTGCAAGAATAGGCTAATAAAGTGTAAGCAGGTGACCTGTTACAACGTGTCAGTCTGAGTGATTTTACAATACACTACATATGGAAAAATTTCGAAAACCACATCACTACGTGTGGGGCCACCCTGTGCACCGCTAAAACCGATGGATGTAAAGGTCCCAATCAGAGTGGTTTTCATTCACCACTTGGGACAGTATGGCTAATATGGTGCGGTCTGGGGATGATACGGAGATGTCCGGACCTTCTTAGTGCCCAGGATAGAGCAGATGTCCTTAAACAGCTGCGATGAGAAATGTCTCCCTTGATCCATGAGAAACTGCTAAGGTGCCCCTTTATCAAGAACATAGTCACCAATGAAGGCATCAGTGATGGTCTGTGCCATTTGGTTCTGGGAGGGCCAAAGTCATCGGCCACCTCGTGCAGGACTTGACCCTAACCAACAGGTATTTATTTCCCTGTTGCATGACCAGCAGCAGTCCCAGGATATCCAGCACGACCAATTCGTTAACTATGGTCACCATGATAGGCTGCAAGTGTGCCTGGGTCGCCCGGGGTGGTGGCTTCTGCCATACGCATTTGACGCAGGTCGTGACCCATCGGTGCACATCAGTGGTCATGCCTGGCCAGAGGAACCGACCCTGTAATGTGGACAGTGTATTCTGCCCAGCCAGGTGTAGCAGCTGGCGGAAGTGTACGTCGGGGTCCAACTGCATGAGGAGGTCCTCCCATACGAAATACTCCCCCCCCCCTTTCTCCCCTGAGGCGCGTAGTTCCCGCAGGGGGCCTCCTTCTGCTTTAGACGTTTTCAGTCGTCCAAGGTAAGCCCCAGGTCATGGGCGGTCAGCTGGACCTCACCCTGTGTGGCCTCTGCTGTGTGTACGGGAGTGAGGACCGTTCCCTCCAGCATCGCCTCCTTGCAGCGTTCCGCACCTGTGGTGCATGAACAAGGGCCCTGGGGTGTAAGCCAGGACAATGCGTCTGTGTTGGCATGTATTTTCCTCTTGCAAAATACCATCTGCTCTGTACTTTTGCAGGTGCTCTATCCACCTAGCCAGCTGTCCTGAAGGCTGGTCGATGCGGAGCGACTACTGCAAAGTCGCGTGATCATTGCGGACCGTAAATATGCGACCATACAGCTAGGGTCGAAATTGCTGCATGCAGTGGACGACCACCAAGAGCTCCCTATGGGTGAAGCAGTACCTCTGCTCCGCTGGGGACAGCACGCCTTAGATGATAAGCACCTCCCGACCACGCTGTATTTTTGACAAAACGCAGCCTTTGCCTACATCACTGGCGTCTGGCGTCTGTGTCCAGGATTTAAAGGAGGCTGAAATCCAGAAAGGCCAAGGGTGGTGTGTCCATTAGGCACAAGCGCAGCTGCTGGAATGACACCTCCTCTGGGGGTCCTCAGTAGAACCTCTGGTTCCTCGCTGTCAATGCATGCTAGGGCTTTGCAATTGTTGCAAAGTTGGGCATGAACCAGGACATAAATCCCTCAAACCTACATACCTCTGTAACTGTCATGGGAATGGCCCAGGCCCTCATGAAGGCCGTCTTTTCCGGGTCTGTTGCCACTCCAGTCTCACTGACGACATGGCCCAAGTAGCGTACCGACGACTGCATGAGGTTCAACTTCGACGTTTTGAGCTTCAAATTTTCGTTCCAGAACTGCAGGAATACCTGATGCAATTGGCTAATGTGTTAATTGAAGGATCGAGGAGGTCACCGGTGAGGTTGTAGTGTCAGAAGTGTGAGTTGCTGGCGCAGCCGACCAACTCGACACGTTCACGTGCCTGGCTCCCACGGCATGCCGGAGTGCGCGTGGACTGTCTGTGCAAAGGGATGATGTAGCCCGTGCATATCTGAATGGTTGTGAGTGTGCATGGCCATGTGTGTGTTTGTGTGTGGGTGAGTAGCCACTGTGAGTGAGGCGATGGTGGGCGTGGGGTGATGCGTGAGCCTGCCCGAGTGATCTGGATGGCGCCACTTGCCTGGTTCCTGTCGGTGTCCATCCCGGTAGGATCCAGGTGGAGTTGTCTGCCTCCAGCTCCATGTGGCACCCCCTTTCCACGTGCCCCTCTTGACCGCAACTGTGGTAGACCCACCGGGCGTGTTGTTGGGGCGGCTTGGCACTGTGTTGTAGAGGCGGTTGCCAGTGGTGCGGCTGGTCATGCCCCTGGTCCCTCTGCTCTGCATAAACCTCCCGTAGTGATGGCTCCAGCTCAGCTGCTGGAGGTCCGTTCAGAGCTGTCGCGTAGACAGTACGCGTCGATCGTGCAGGCCAGGCTGTTGGCGGTGCTGGCCCAGGTAGCGATGCTGTGATGGGCTGGCTGCTCCCTCCCATGGCGCCTGCCACCTAGTCCACTTGTCACGCATGGCCCATGACCTGTTCATGGGCCTGTAGGATCCGCGCGGCCAACAGCGAGGTGCATTCGTCTGGCATCACCACCGGCATTACAACGCTAACGCAGCAAGCATAGGCAATGATGTGCTTGACCACAAGGTTCTTGAGTACCTTGTCGGCCAGGCAAGGGATGGCTCTCCTTGCCAACATGAGCAGCACACCCCTGTAGCCCCCCACTGGTGAGACTGGAACCATGTAAAGGCGCCTTCGGCTGGGGAATAGATTTCTCCCAAAATCCTCGTAGGCCAACTGTAGCGTGGTCTTACTGCGCGCAGGATTGGAAGTGTAAGTTGCGAGCGCATCGTCATCCAAAATGGATGGCAGTGCTCACAGCGTTTCTGTGTCCGACCATTCGAGAGCGTGGAAGGCAGCCTCGAATCGGCGGATGAACGTCGACAAATGACCGACTTCAACATCGATAGGGGGCATGCACAGTTTTGTTTGCTTCGCTTCCTATTATCGGTGTTTCGTTCCACAGTTTACCACAATCGCAAAACCCTAAAATACGTTGACAGCAAAGATCTGAAATTTCGTTGGGGGGCAGATGAGGAACACGCTTTTGCCACACTGTGCACTCACTTCCGTGAGGCTCCACCTTTCACATACCCTGAGTTCTCCTTGCCCTTCATCTTAGACATGGACGCCAGTGATCTGGGTATAGGGGCTGTATTCTTTCAGATGAAGGACGTGGTCGACATCAACATCACCTATGGTAGTCACGTTCTCTCACCAGCGGAGAAATTGTATTGCATCACCCGCCGGGATTCGCTGGTAATTTTATATTTTTTCAGCAATATCGGCCCTACCTATATGGCAGGAAATTCATTCTCTATACCGAACATGCCGCCCTACAATACTCCTTGCGCACTGGTTTTCGGGCGAGCTGGTGCACTGGTTGAAATAATTCAGATCAAATAATCCACTGAACGAGCCTCAAACTCGGAAATGTCGATACATTGTCCTGATTACCCCGAGAGGACACGTGCATACATGGCAGGCACTGGCCGGTGCAAGCCTACAGATGAACCATACAAGAACTATCTAATGGGGTTGATTCACACAGAGAGGGGACAGCTGCAGACTGGCCACGCTAGCTTGCTTCCCTTGTGCCATCGTGTAAAAGCAGACAACTCTGCGTGAAAATCCCGGTGGGGTCTTGGTTTGTGCAGTATGAGCGATTGCTGATATGGTTTGATGGGCATTGCTCGCTGGTGATGTTTGGTAGTACCCACATCATAACGTGTCAGATTCACTCGACAGGTTCATGCTACTCGGCTTCTTCCTTTGGGTGACAGAAAATAATAATATCAACCTGACAGCATAATTATTACTGGCCATGTATGTCTGTGGATGTGTATAACGTGGTCTCTGATTTTACTGAGTGTGCACTTCATAAGCCTCGAGAGCAAAAAACACAGCACCCTGGCAGTCTATTAAGGTCTCCAGAGCAAATGTATTGGTCGCTCTCGACATTTTTAGGGCTTTCCTGTGCATGCCAAGGGAAGATATATTTATCTTGGTGAGAGTACAGTATTTTACGAGGTGGCCGATGGCCTGGCCACTGCCTTATCCATGAGCTGCATCAATAACCGAAACTTTCCTTCAAGGCAATGTGATGGATTAAGGTCCTCCAGAGCAGTTCCTCATGGACCAATGTCGACATGTTTCATCTAAAGTCTAAACTCATGCGGAAGGTCTGTGATGCATTGAGTATGAAGAAAATCCGCACTTCCCATTACCACCCTCAGATGAATGGTATGGTGGATTGGCTAAATAGGATTAATAGATCCATGCTTTGCCATACTATTGACGCGACGCAAACTGATTGGTATCTTAATGTTCCCGGAGTCTTGGCAGCATATGGACTTGCCCTCATGCCTCCTATCGAGGATCAGCTCACGAAGCCCTTGATGAGAGTGTCCGGTCAGCCTGCCTCCTTGCAGGTCATGCTCGACTAATGGCAAGAGGCGTTGACAGTGGCAATGGCTAACGTTGCAAAAGTGCAGGTGGCTAATGACCGAAATAACCAAAAGGTTGTCCGAACACTCCCCTGCGCCGTGGGTGATGAGGCTTGGCAGCATTAACGCAAGTTCCAGTTGGGACCTCCCTAAAATTACATCGCCCATAGCAGGGCCCGGTTCAAATAATTGAGGTAAATCGACTGCAGTGTGTGCGTGTGCAGTCGGGGTATCGTCGATGGTATGTGCATCCGTCGCGTCTTAAACATTACGTTCATCCCCACGTTTGCACCTCATCTCAGACCCTATTCTGCCGGGGTCAGGGCTGTGCGACACGCTGCAGCAGCCGCCTCCAGAGCCTGTGTCACCTTTGCCTACTCCTGTGCCATCCCCAAGAATTAGTCTAAAAAGGGACTGCCTGCCGCAAGCCTCTGTACCCTATGCTGGTCCAGCGACAACAATCCGTGCATGATGTACTCAGTGGCAATAGCGCTGTTCCCGGATGGTGCAAGTGCTGGTTGCGCCTCGTAAATTGTTGTTGGTGCATCGCGGAGATGTTGGTCGCGCGCTGGTCTGTCTCTATAGATAAGCTCATGATGTGTTATTTGTTTTGCCTTCATTACTGCTAATTCGCTGGCACACGCTTGAGTGCTGCAGGAAGCCCAGTGCACACACGGACACCATACAGTCACTCCATCATTTGAACATACACGGAGACGGCAAGTTCAGATTTATTGGGTTGTTGATTGTCTTTTAATCGCTTGTTGCCAAGCCATGCCAAAAGGGTGCTCACTCGGATAACAATAAAGGGGGGGGGGGCATCATGTTGCAAGGATGTGCCAACATTGCCAAATCATCGTTTTCTCAATTTATTGTTTTCTCCAGGTGCCTTTTCGTTCTTGTTGGTTGATGTTTTGGGTGTATCCTCCACTGGGATGAGCCGGGATGTCTTTTTCAGAGCGAAGGGCGTAATGTAGAGATCATATCACTGCTAACGATACTCACCTGACGTGGTGGAGAACGCGTGACCCAAATGATCAGGAAGCATGAACAAGGAGAGTGGTTAGAGGCAGGGAAATTGAAGGGATTTGAGGAGAAATACTAAACGGAAGAGCGGGAACCAGAGGACGATTGACATGGAAGTCGGTTGGAATCTGTTCTAGAAAGTGGAAGGTGATTGGCTGGAGAGAAAGTGGGTCAAGAAATCTTCGAGAAAGGAGGTTGAGGGATATATGAGGAGGAAACGCGAGAGCACGAGATGTCTAGAGCGAAGGAATGCTTGAAGACCGTGTCTCATTCCTAAGGAAAATAAAAACTAATATTGTTGATGACTGCTGTTCTGGGTGCCACTATAATTGTTTAAACACGTCTCAAAACGTATTAATTCCCCTCCCTTTATGAAATAATTATTTATATATTGACCTAAAGCTTTCGTGACTGCAGGAATTCATATTCTTTGGATCTTTCGGTAAAGCCACGTAGACAGAAAAAATAACAAAATGTTTTTTAGCATACATTTTATATTTATTTATTTGTTTCATGAGCTAATTTGACGTGTTTGTTGCTTTGTCTTGTACTTCGGGATCATCGATGACAGGCGCTATATGAATTGCATTATTATTTAATAGTCAACCACTTTATTCCCCATCCTTCCATGGAAGAAGAGCAAAACTACATGAATTCTCTCCAAAAGCATTGAACTCCTGAACATATTACCATACACAAGAATAAAAACGAGTGTGTGACACATGAGGTTCGTCATCGTGTTCCACGTATTTCTGAATATGGCCAGCCACTCCCTACTGTGTGATTGGCCTCCTGATATATTATTGAAATTATTCTTCTGATTTGGCAAGTTAGACTTGGAAGTGACATTGGAATATGGTGGGATGTTTTATTTGTGAGAAGTAATTGCTTCACGGACATTTCAATGAACATTAGTAACTGACCTTAGGTCTCAATGGGTTTCTACTTAATTATATATAAATGTACTTTATATTATCCAACCACCATCTAATAATATGCTACAATTGTATGCATATGAATACAAGAATATGTTAGAATTGTAGTAATGATGCACATTGAGGATATTAATAACAACATGGGCATGAAGTTAAATGTTTTATTATACAGTTTGTGATATATATTTGCATGCACATATTTCATGACATCAGAACCCCTTTCTCTTACATTCAGGACCTCTATCAACTATATTGTTTATAAGGCTAACAACCAGCATTATGCATTAATTTTAGTACATAAACGAAGTAATATCAGGTTTTGTTTCATAAAGATATCCTGATATGCATTTGTTAGAACATCAACAAATATTCGTAAAATGTGCATTCCTTTTGGAATAATGAATAAAACAACAACAAAATAAATGGGAAAAAAACGTTCAAAAGGTTATTACTACACTCTTTGGTTCTTTCGGTAAAGTCACGTAGGTAGAAATTAAATGAAATAAATCACGACGTTTCGAACGCAACACAAGCGCCCGTCTTCAGGTGAAAATCGCGACAGCCATGATGTCTGCTGCGAGCAGCACGAACAGACACCGTGCTGCTCGCAGCAGACACCGTGCTGCTCGCAGCAGACACCGTGCTGCTCGCATCAGACACCGTGCTGCTCGCATCAGACACCGTGCTGCTCGCAGCAGACACCGTGCTGCTCGCAGCAGACACCGTGCTGCTCGCATCAGACACCGTGCTGCTC
>NW_024705230.1:22479-60612 GCF_018977255.1 Callorhinchus milii | reverse complement strand
TCGCGTGAAATATTCACGCCAACCAGTAGGTACCTATTACCCCTAGGTGTGGAAGGAAACGCCCCAAAATATCAAGAGCGATGAGCTCATTAACCGGGTGACCGAAATAGACTGGAGCAGTGGGCTGGCTCCCCTTGCTGGTGGCTTCCGTTGAGCACACTGGGTACAGGACTGCAAGAGATCGTCCACATCCCTTGCCATGCCCGGACAAAATAAATTAAGCTGGAGCATGGCAAGGGTTTTGTGGGTGCCCAGGTGCAGGAGCCGCTCATGAGCAGCCCATACAGCCTTACCCCTCAATGTGGAAGGCACCACCAGCCTGTGGCGGCGGATCATCCCGTCTCAATGCATGAGGAGGCCCTGGCACAACCCCATGAGTCAACGCCCGACCTTCCCTGACTGGATTCCCTTGCGCGACGCCGTAGCGCCAGGAGGGAAATATCCTCCATTTGGAGGCGCCCCACTCCGCACCTGACAACCCCAGTAGCGAATCCTTCCCTCCCATTTCAATAGGGCCAATGCTCGAAGGTGCCTCAGCGGCGGCAGCAAAGACCCGATCATGGCCGTCGCTCGTAGATTTGCAGCGCCCCAAGCCCAGGAGACAAGTGCAATCCGAAGTGGCCGGCAGGCGTGACAGGGCATCGGCATTAGTGTGGCGAATCCCCTTGCGATATGTTGTTTCAAAATCGAAATCCTGAATGATCTCCAGCCATCGGGATAATGCCCCAATGGCTGGTCAACACGCAAGGCATACTGCAATGCCGCATGATCTGTACGGACGGTGAAATGCCGACCGTACAGATATGGCTGGTACTGTTGAATAAAGAAACACAATAGCCAACAGTTCACGGCGGGTGACGCAGTAATCTTTGCTCGGCAGGAGACAATACTCTACTACCGTAAGCCACTACGCGTTCCATGCCTCCAACACTTGGGAAAGCACGCCCCTCAATCCCCGTATTGCTCGCGTCCGTGTCGAGCAGAAAGGTTTAGAAAAATCGGGGTAACTCAACGGTGGGGCCCCCACCAAGGCGTCCCGAAGAGAGTTAAAGGCGGCCTCCTCTTCCGGCCCCCAATGAAACTTCACCCCCTTTGCCATTAGTGCATGTAACGGCTTAGCGATGGAAGCAAACTCTGCGACAAACCGCCGGTAATATGAAGCAAAACCGATGAAACTCTAACCTCCCCCACTGAGGTGGGAGTCGGCCAGGACCTGACACAACGCGTTTTGGCGGAATTGGTTGAGATACCTGACCATCCGACGATGTGACCCAAATATCTCACAGATTCGCGGAGCAAATGGCACTTTTGTGGTTTAAACTTCAAATTAGCAGCACGCATTTTGAGAAAGACGGCCCGAAGCCTATCAAGATGTTCCTCAAATGTCCTACTAAATACGATCATGTCGTCTAGGTAAATCAAACAGACGTCCCATTGCAAGCCAGCGAGAACGAATTCCATTAGGCGCTGGAACATTGCAGGAGCTGAGTGGAGCCCCATAGGCAAATGATTAAATTGGAAGAGGCCGTGCGGCATTCGAAAAGCCGTTTTCGGCTTTGATTCATCATCCAAAGGGAGTTGCCAAAACCCTGACAGCAAATCCAAGGTGGAGAAGAATCGTGATCGAGCCAGGGCATCCAGAGATTCGTCCATTCGAGGAAAGCGGGTAAGCATCGGTCACCGAGATTTTATTCAAATGCCGAAAATCAACGCAGAACCTTAGGGACCCATTGTGCCTTTTAACTAACACTATGGGTGCACCCCAAGGGCTGGTTGAGGGAGAATTAATGTCAGAAGCCAGCATGTCATCTACAGCCGATTTGACATGATCCTTTTCGGCGGGACTTAACCGAAAAGGATTTTGGCGGATAGGAGCATTGTCACCGGTGTCAATATGGTGGCGCAGAAATTTTGTACATCCGATATCATATTTGTTCTACTAAAGACGTCCGAAATTCTCGCAAAAGGGTACGCAATTTAGCACGTTGTGAGGCGGATAGGTCAGGTGTCTCAGCACAAAGCGCCTCCAGCCAACTCTCGTCATGGTCTGACTGCAATTGCGGCTGAGAAGTGGTGGCCACCTGGCCAATGATCGGCATTTCCGCAGGTACCGGAATTACGTGGGCGAACACGGTTCCCTGGGAAACCACAGCCGTCCGTGTCCGACATTGAGGACCGCGATGAACGGGTCCTCATCCCCTTAACAATTGTCTGGGCCGCCACCAAATCTGGGCCATTCACCCCGGCCCTAGATGGTCCTAGCAAAATGCCCTGGTCCAAAACCCCTTAGCGAATGGTCGACGCAACCGCAGGGGCACGAGCATCTGTGCCCCTGGGGGTACGCGCACCGTTCGAGCAACGAGCGCCTGTACCGTTGCACAGGCCGTACGCAAGGCAGGGGTGGAGGAGCAAGAACATCATTCGTCGGCACCGATGGAAGTTCGATGCATCCCTGGTCAATCAAAATTTTAACAGGCATTTTGGCCAAAAAGTCTGTCCCCAACAGGCACGGAACTGCCAGAGAGGAGGAGACCAACACCGGCCCAGATAATTTAATATCCCCAATAGAAATTTGCGCTCGAATTTGGCCGATGATACCTAACGAGCCCCCGTTTGCAGCGTAACATGGTATGTCGATGGGGAGCAACGGGCTACTCTGAACGGGTAGGATATTATAGATCAAATCGGAAACAATAGTCGCCGATGCTCCCGTATCGATCAATACACGTACCTCCACCCCATCAATGTGCCCCGTGACAATGGACGACCCCGCCGACGCAGCCACAACACGGTGAGCCAACTCGGACCATTGGCCCGGTTGGAGCGCCCCTCCCCATCAAGCCGCGACCCGACGCACCAGCACCCGAACCCCGAGAATCGTGTGTCGGGGTATGTGAGAAAGAAGTGGGTGTGCATGCAGGCCGAACATGTGGGGTGCCACGACTTGCCGGAGGTTGTTGTGGAGGCTTTGGAAGAAGGCCGTCCTCGGCCCGAGTTCCCGCCCCGCGCTGTCGGGGAGCCCGGCATCCCGAAGCCACGTGGCCCTGGAGGCCACAGTTGTAGCACACGACGAGCGCTCCTGAAGACTTGGGCTGCTCTCGGTGGCTCGGTGCATCCCGAGCCGGTCGCCCGCCAGACCGCCATTCCGCAGGATGGTCCGCAGAGAAGACCTCCTCGGATGCGGAGGTGGTTGCCGCCACGCTGTGTCCCGCAGCTGCCTTGTTGGCCTTCCTCTGTTGGGACAGCAGGTTGGCATGGATGTGCCTCGCAGCCCGCAACAAAGACATGTCCGCATCATCCTGCGCCAAGATGACGATGTTCAAGTCGTCGGCCAACAGCAGGATCTTCTCGGCCACCATCACGTCCACCCCTTCCTCATCCATGCGCGGGAAGGCCGCCTTCGCCAATGCAAACAGGGCTGTGCGGTACGCGAGTGGTGACTCCTTGTCGCTTCTCTGCCGCTCGTAGAAAAGCTGGCGACAGTCGGAATGCGGGCCATAAACCGTGGCCAGCAGTTAAAGCGCCGACCTAAGTGTGGAGCGCGCCGACTTGGGTGAAGCAGTGAGTGTGCCCAGGGCGTTGCTATCCAGCGTCGCCGGCAGAGCACGCAGCGCCTCGTTGTCCGTCCACCCAGCCATCTCTTGGTGGGCGAGGAAACGGCGCTCAAATGCTCCCCAATTCCCGCCGCTTGATACGAATTCTTGCAGGACCGGCAGGCGTTGCTGAAATGTTGCTTCCATCTCTGACGATCGCCCAGCACCGGTCCCGTCTCCATGGACAGTATGGAGAGCAATGGCGGACCCAATGGAGGTTGCACTGTCTGTGGCGTGCTGGCTACGGCTTGGTCGGTGCCGTTGTCCGCTGTTGATGACGCGGCGACCGCTGATAGGTAGCCACTGCGACCAGCCCCCGCGGATGACATGGTGCTTGCTGGTTGGCCCCCGTCGCCCGCGTGACGTGCTGGGGCCCCTCCCTTGGCTCCTACTGTACTCGTAGCGGGAAATTCGAGCCGTAGGCCCGTCGTAATGGTGGGAGTTTTGGCTGGGCGCTGTACGTCTTCACGCCGCGCCGCTCCTCCCAGCCCCAGGCGGGTTATCTGCTCCAGCATGGCGGCCGCTGCATATAGGAGCTCCAACAATCGGGAGTGAGCCAACCGTAGCTCGTCAGCAGATGTCCCGACTCTCTCCGGCTGCCCTGCTGGTGGTGGACCTGGCAGCAGTTGGACAGGTACGTCGGCGGCGATCTCTTGCACCGCCTCTCCCAAGCTGTCGTCTCTCCAGGGTCTTGGGTACGAGTTGTCCGTCTCGTATCCATTCTTTTTACCACTTCTGACGCCAGATGTAGTGAGATCTCAGGGAGACAGACGACGTAGTTGAGGCACGCTGTTTTATTTAACCAAAAGGCGGTAACAATACTTGAAGGGGTAACGGCCCCTTCACCCATGCTCAATGGGAAACACCCCTAGCACTATTCCCTGACTGTCCTATTCCCAGTCCTCCGCTATGAGTGCTAGGGGAGGCTATCTGATCCGGCCTGGTCAAGCACGGATCCCGGCACCCAGCTAACCAGGCCGTGCTCTTACAAGAGCAGTGGTCCTGGAGCTCTTAGGGCCGTGCCACTGGCTTTCCCTGCTCGGCCCTGACAAGGACAGCGAGCCAGAGGAGTTCCAGGGCCTATTCTGCCGGTCTTCATCTTCACTGGTAAGCTTCTAACACACTGGCCCCGAGCCCTCTGGCTCCCCGCCTTTTATAGGAATCCTCTCCAGGGGGGGGGGGGGGGGCTATGGGAGATCACAGCGACCCCATGGCCCCCCAGGGTTAACCGATGCGGACGTGGATGTAGACACCGTATGTGGGTGCAGACACCCTTGTGTTTCTGTCCGTCTTTCTCCCCGTAACAACCCCTACACAAGGACTAAGTAGGAGAGTGTGTGGAGGGTGTAAGAGGGGAGAGGTACAAGTGAAGGAAAAAAGTATTTGATCCCCTGCTGATTTTGTACATTGACCACTGACAAAGAAATGATCAGTCTATAATTTTAATGGTAGGTTTATTTGAACAGTGAGAGACAGAATAACAACAACAAAATCCAGTAAAACGCATGTCAAATATGTTATAAATTGATTTGCATTTTAATGAGGGAAATAAGTATTTGACCCCCTCTCAATCAGAAAGATTTCTGGCTCCCAGGTGTCTTATACAGGTAATGAGCTGAGATTAGGAGCACACTCTTACAGGGAGTGCTCCTAATCTCAGCTTGTTACCTGTGTAGTGGTGATACGCGCTGGGGTAGGGATCGTGTGCCAGCGCGTAATGATTGGCTGTGTATGTGGTGATGCGCGCTGACGGTGGAGGATCAGGGGTCAGCGCGGGGTCGTGGGTTACGGGGTGCTGATTGGCTGTGTGCCGGTGACGCGCTGAGAGGGAGTGATCGGGTGGCAGCGCGGTGTGATTGGTTGAGTAGTGTTAACACGCGCTGGGGAAAACGGATCGTAGAGAGAGCGCGTCGTCATTGGTTAACTAAGGAGCGATGCTCACGTCGACGTCCGCATCAGCTCCGTCTCCCGTGAGCAGGGGCTATAAAAGGGGATGCACACAGGCGTAAGGGCAGTATGTAACCAGCGAAGAATGAAGACGGGGATGAAGAGATAGGGCCCTGCGGTACCTAGTCCCGCTGTCCTAACGGGACCGGGACTCTGTGTAACCCAGAGGCGAATGCATTGTGTGTAGCCATAGGCATAGGTCTACACGAGTCGAATGCATGTGTGTAGCCAGAGGCATAGGGTCTACACGAGTCAAGTGTATTGTGTGTAGCCAGAGGCATAGGTTCTACACGAGTCAAGTGAAGTTGTGTGTAGCCAGAGGCATAGGGTCTACACGAGTCAAGTGAAGTGTGTGTGTAGCCAGAGGCATAGAGTCTACACGAGTTAAGTGGAGTGTATAGTCAGAAGAAAGGAGACCACACGTTGTATTGTGACACGTCAAGATTTAATAAAAGTGTGTTACCCGTCAAGAAGTTCCTGCCGTCATTTCCAATACTTCAACTGGCGTCAGAAGTGAAACGGTCTTCCAAGCATGGATACAAGGAAGACCCGTCGGACCCACGGGATTGACCGCGGGGACAACCTTGACGACTCGGGCCAGCTGGCATCGGGGGGTGAGGACGAAGAATTGCCCACGCTGCAGGATCCGCCGACGGCGCCGGACGAGCGACGGGGGACCGACGCCGTGCTCCGCGAGGCGCACTCCCGTCTGGCGGAGCTGCTGCTCGCCGCCGCGTCCATCCTGGCGGAGATCAGCTCGTCGGGAGGAGCGGGGACGGCGGCGGACGTTCTACAGGGTCGCCCCGCAGATTCCCGCCAAAATGACTTGGCGATTCCCGCCATTTCATCTGCGCCGACTTTTGGCGGGAACGGCCACCACCACGTGGCAGCGGTTCTCCAAGCGCGCCCGCTTACGTCACCAACGCGCGCTGCGGACCGCCATCAACACCCGCCACTGGGGCCGCCATCTTACACACCGACGGGGCGGCGGAGAGGAACCACGAGGCGGAGGACGACTTCATCTTTCAACAGCGCCTTCCCACGTTGTCAGCCTTCAAGGCGGAAGGCGGGGACTGGGGCCAATTTCAGCGCAGGTTTTTGGCGCATCAGGAGATGTCCGCCTGGTCCGACGCTACGGCACTGCGGGCACTGCCTGCCATGCTGGACGACAACGCGCTCGCGGCCTTCACGTCCGCACGCAGGTCGGACCGCTCCACGCTCAAGGATGCGCTGGCTCTCATGGCCAAGGTCTACGGTCCTCCCTCGGCGTGTCGCCATCATTTTTATGCAAGACGGAAGGCGGACACGGAGACCGTGCTCGCCTATCGCACGGCGTTGCTGGCTCTCGCCGACGCCGCGTTCCCTCGTATGGACGAGGAGGGCCAAGATGCGATGGTTTTGGAGCAACTGCTCAAGTTGGCGCAGGACCTGGGGGTCCCCATCAACACGGCCGACGAGACCGATATTTCTTCCTTACGGGTCGCTACGAGTATACAAGCGCACGAGGTCCTTCAACGTAAACAGGGGGTCGTCTGCAACGCTGCCGTGGCCTCAGCTCCGGGCCCGGTAGTCACCGTGCCCCAAGTCGTCAGCCCACGAGAGGAGGCGTTCATCGCGGGACGACCGGGGGACTGGAGGTCGGGGGGTCGTTCGCCTCTGCGATCGGCCCGCAAGCTGGAGCAACCGAGATCTCCGACGACTGTCATCACGTGTTATAACTGCGGCCTCCGGGCCACGTGGGCTCCGGTTGCCGCGCCCCACGTCAGCGCGCCATGGGACCTCGGCTGGACGACGAACAAGGCCCCAAGTCATCCCTACAAACCCCGGCAAGTCGCGGCACCTCACATGCTCGGCCCGCATACTCGACACGCATGGGCCGTCGCGTTGCGGCGGAGGAGAGCCGAGTAGGGTTCGGGGATTCGGTTCGGCGAGGGGGGTTCGGCCGGGACCGGGGAGACATTAAATGGTCGGAGTTGGGGCACAGAATAGTGGCTGCCTCAGCGGGTTCATCCGTCGTTACGGGATCTATTGATGGGGTCGAGGTCAGGGTGTTAGTGGACACGGGGGCATCGGCGACTATTATATCGGACCTCATTTATAACATTCTCCCTGTACAATGTCGTCCGCTTCTTCCGGTGGATGTGCCATTTTACGCCGCTAACGGGGGATCGTTGGGCATTATCGGTCAGATTAGGGCGTCCATTTGCATTGGAGATATCAAATTGTCGGGACCCGTTTTCGTTTCGTCCTCCCTGGCGGTTCCTTGTCTATTGGGCACTGATTTTTTGGCAAAAATGCCCATCAAAATTCTCATTGATCAGCGTTGCATTGAACTACCATCGGGTCGCCGTATTTCATTTTTGACGAACCCTACTGAAATTCGGACGGCGTGCGCTACGATACAAGCGTTAGCAACACAGACCGTGCACGTGCCCCCGGGTTCACAAATGTTAATTCCCCTCCGGTTGCGGAAACCATGGGTGAGGGAGGCCTCGGAACAAGGCATGCTTTTGGGTCCTTCTAATAGGGCTGTTGGAGGTCTCGATTTGTCGGTGGCTCACACTTTGGTTGGGGCTGACAGGGATCCGTTTGTGATGGTTTTAAACGCTGGGTCGCGGCCGGCCGTCATTCAGCAGGGCACCGTGCTAGCTCACGCGGCGCGGGTCCCTGCGGAAGAGCGGCTGGTTGCGCAGGCTGATCCGAGCCCCACGCAAAACGTTAAACCGAAGGAGGACCTCGAATGGGTCGATTCGCTGTGCGCGGACTCTGACGATTTGTCAGCGGTACAGTTGGGTGCGCTGCGCGGGTTGCTGATTGAATTTTCGGATGTCTTCAGTAAACATAAGTATGACATTGGGTGCACGGACCTGCTACGCCACCACATTGAAACGGGCGATGCGGCACCGGTCAGGCTAAATCCCTTCCGACTGAGTCCTGCTGAGAAGGAACATGTTCAGTCGGCCGTTAACGATATGCTAGAAGCCGACATTATTTCGCCTTCTTCCAGTCCTTGGGGAGCACCTATTGTGCTCGTTAAAAAGCAGGACGGGTCCTTGCGATTTTGCGTCGATTTCCGTCGCCTGAATAAGATCTCTGTGGCCGACGCGTATCCGCTCCCCAGGATGGACGAGTCCCTCGACGCATTGTCTGGTGCGCGATACTTTTCGACTCTTGATTTATTATCCGGATTCTGGCAGTTGCCACTCGACGAAGAGTCTAAGCCTAAGACTGCATTTCGGACTCCAGGGGGCCTGTTTCAGTTTAACCGGTTACCCATGGGACTTCACTCCTCTCCTGCGACGTTTCAGCGCCTTATGGAGTTGGTTTTGTCGGGCTTGCAATGGGATACGTGCCTGATTTACCTTGACGATGTCATTGTTTTCAGTAAAACGTTTGAGGAACACCTCCAGCGATTGAGAGGGGTGTTCTTGCGAATGCGATCGGCTAAATTAAAGTTTAAACCGGCCAAATGCCACCTTTTTCGTAAATCCGTTAGATACTTGGGTCACATTGTCGACTCTTCGGGGATTTCTACCGATCCTGCGAAGACGGACTGTGTCAGTTCGTGGCCGACGCCCACGTCAGTTTCGGACGTGCGCAGTTTCATCGGTTTTGCTTCGTATTATCGCCGATTCGTTGAGCACTTCGCCACCATTGCAAAACCCTTGCACGCTCTAACGGCGAAAGGAGTGAAGTTCCGATGGGGACCGGAGGAGGAGGCTGCATTCTGCTCCCTCCGGGACGCCTTGGTAGGGGCCCCACCCTTGCGCTATCCGGACTTTGCGAGTCCCTTCTTGCTAGACACGGATGCTAGCAACACGGGCATTGGGGGGTGCTGTCCCAAGTCGTTGGGGGGTCGAACGGGTGGTCGCCTATGGTAGCAGGGTGTTGTCGCCGGCAGAGCAGCGCTACTGCGTCACCCGTCGCGAGCTGCTTGCCATTGTTTTTTTCGTACAACAATTCAGACCATATCTCTATGGTCGTCACTTTACGGTCCGGACGGACCACGCGGCGCTCCAGTATTCATTGCGGGTCGCCCAGCCCTCGGGCCAATTGTCGCGGTGGTTGGAAGTCCTCCAGGACTATCAGTTCACGACTACATACCGTAAGGGTTGCGACACACAAATGCCGATGCCCTGTCGCGGTTGTTGCCTTGTCACAAATGTGCGTGCTTATCGGGATCGGCGCGCTGTAAACCGCCAGTTACGGAAGGTATGGGGGCGTTGGTTGCGACCGCGGGCACACCAATTGGGGATGTTCCCGCTACCCCAGGGGGTCAGGACTCGCTGCTCTCACTGTCGCTGATTGAGTGGGGCCGTCTCCAAATGGCGGACAGCTCCCTGCTAGCATTGCGCCGCAGGACGGGGGGTTCCGAAGGTGACCACGAACGAACTGGCTCCTACGTACTTAAGCAAGGCCTGTTAATGAGATGGGACAGTTTGTCCCGGCGGCACGCGATTGTGGTGCCTTCTGCTGTGAGGGGGAAGGTTGTCTTGGCCGCACACGAACGCCTCTTGCATTTGGGAGTTAACAAAACGCTTGCCCTGCTTCAGCGTGACTATTATTGGCCGGGAATGGGGAGTGACGTGGTGAATATTCTGAAGGGTTGTGTTGAGTGCGCCAGACGGAAACCACCGCCCGTGGCAGCTAATCCACCGCTGCAATCTATTCAGGTCTCGCGCACTAACGAGCTCGTTGCACTCGATATTCTGGGGCCTTTTCCAGTCACGCCTAGGGGTAATAAGTACCTGTTGGTGGGGGTCGAATATTTTACCCGGTGGCCTATGGCGTGGCCACTCGCCAACCAGTCGGCGGCGGCTGTGACGGACGCCTTTGTCCAGGGCTACGTCCTGGACAAGGGGGCTCCCGAACGCTTGCTGACCGACCAAGGGAAAAATTTTTCGAGTAAATTACTGCAAGAGGTGTGCGACCTGTTGGGTACTAAGAAGGTGCGTACCTCCCCGTACCACCCGCAGACGGACGGGATGGTGGAGAGGCTCCACAGGACATTGACTTCTATGCTGTGCCAGCAGGTGTGTGAGGCACATGTTGATTGGGACCTGCAGGTCCCTGGGGTCCTCGCCGCGTATAGAATGGCCCCCCATGCAGCTACGGGATTTTCCCCGTTTTATCTGATGTACGGTCGGGAAGCCGACCCGCCCATGGAAACGCAGCTGGGCCTGCCCGCACCACGAACTAATTCGAAATTGGCAGAGCATATTAAATTTAATATTCATAAGCTGACAGAGGCAAGGGAGGCCGCACGGCTTAATTCGCGGGCTCGCCAAATTGCAAACGAGCGGTTGCGTGCACGGAAGGTGTCCGTGCACAACTGGGAACCAGGTGACAGGCCTGGCTGCATTGCCCTCAGGCACCTTTGGCTACGTCGCCTAAATTGTTGAAGCCATGGCGGGGACCCGTGGAGGTCGTGCGGGTTGCACGCCCCCAGTGCGTTCAGATAAAATGGGGAAACGCCGTTGGTACGTCCACCCCTCCCGACTGAAACCGTTCTCGCCTCCATATGGCCTCCCCTTGTGTCGTGAGGGCCGAGCATGTGACGTGACCGACGACCCTAAGGGGGAAATGTCTTTGCCTGATCCTCACATGTCTCCGCCTGATCCGCTCCCAGGTGTCTCGGAACTGACAGCTGCCGACCACCGGCGGCCGGATCTTCGCGGCGGGGCCGGTCCTTCCAGGCCCGATCCGCGCCGTCTAGAGCTGCCGGAGCCACCGGACGGTCGCCAGCGTCCCGTCCCATACGACGGACCGGCCAGACGGACTCGCGCTAGGTCGCGCTACTTTTTATGACCTACCACGTGAGGAGTCGAGGCAGCCGGAGCGCCTCGTCACTGCGTTTAGTCACAGAGACACTTGGCGCGTTCGTTTTCTGGAGTTCGCTTTTATTGTGTTGTTCGTCGGGCTGTATATTGCTTCTTATTTAAGTGTTGTGTTGTGTTGTTGTTGTTGCGTTACGGGGCACACTGGGGGTGGGTTTTTTTATTATGCGTTGACGTTGGTTGTGTTGTTGGTTAACAGCCGGGCCGGCTGCAAGCTATGTGGGAGGGGGTGATGTAGTGGTGATACGCGCTGGGATTAGGGATCGTGTGCCAGCGCGTAATGATTGGCTGTGTATGTGGTGACGCGCGCTGACGGTGGAGGATCAGGGGTCAGCGCGGGGTCGTGGGTTACGGGGTGCTGATTGGCTGTGTGCCGGTGACGCGCTGAGAGGGAGTGATCGGGTGGCAGCGCGGTGTGATTGGTGGAGTAGTGTTAACACGCGCTGGGGAAAACGGATCGTAGAGAAGCGCGTCGTGATTGGTTAACTAAGGAGCGATGCTCACGTCGACGTCCGCATCAGCTCCGTCTCCCGTGAGCAGGGGCTATAAAAGGGGATGCACACAGGCGTAAGGGCAGTATGTAACCAGCGAAGAATGAAGACGGGGATGAAGAGATAGGGCCCTGCGGTACCTAGTCCCGCTGTCCTAACGGGACCGGGACTCTGTGTAACCCAGAGGCGAATGCATGTGTGTAGCCATAGGCATAGGGTCTACACGAGTCGAATGCATGTGTGTAGCCAGAGGCATAGGGTCTACACGAGTCAAGTGTATTGTGTGTAGCCAGAGGCATAGGGTCTACACGAGTCAAGTGAAGTGTGTGTAGCCAGAGGCATAGGGTCTACACGAGTCAAGTGTATTGTGTGTAGCCAGAGGTCATAGAGTCTACACGAGTTAAGTGGAGTGTATAGTCAGAAGAAAGGAGACCACACGTTGTATTGTGACACGTCAAGATTTAATAAAAGTGTGTTACCCGTCAAGAAGTTCCTGCCGTCATTTCCAATACTTCACCTGTATAAAAGACACCTGTTCACATAAGCAATCAATCAATCAAATTCCAAACTCTCCACCATGGCCAAGACCAAAGAGCTCTCCAGGATGTCAGGGACAAGATTGTAGACCTACACAAGGCTGGAATGGGCTACAAGACCATCGCCAAGCAGCTTGGTGAGAAGGTGACAACAGTTGGTGCGATTATTCACAAATGGAAGAAACACAAAAGAACTGTCAATCTCCATCGGTCTGGGGCTCCATGCAAGATCTCACCTCGTGGAGTTGCAATAATCATGAGAACGGTGAGGAATCAGCCCAGAACTACACGGGAGGATCTTGTCAATGATCTCAAGGCAGCTGGGACCATAGTCACCAAGAAAACAGTTGGTAACACACTACGCCGTGAAGGACTGAAATCCTGAGTGCCCGCAAGGTCCCCCTGCTCAAGAAAGCACATATACATGCCCGTCTGAAGTTTGCCAATGAGCATCTGAATGATTCAGAGGACAACTGGGTGAAAGTGTTGTGGTCAGATGAGACAAAATAGAGCTCTTTGGCATCAACTCAACTCGCCGTGTTTGGAGGAGGAGGAATGCTGCCTATGACCCTAAGAACACCATCCCCACCGTCAAACATGAAGGTGGAAATATTATGCTTTGGGGGTGTTTTTCTGCTAAGGGGACAGGACAACTTCACCGCATCAAAGGGACGATGGACGGGGCCATGTACCGTCAAATCTTGGGTGAGAACCTCCTTCCTCAGCCAGGCATTGAAAATGGGTCATGGATGGGTATTCCAGCATGACAATGACCCAAAACACACGGCCAAGGCAACAAAGGAGTGGCTCAAGAAGAAGCACATTAAGGTCCTGGAGTGGCCTAGCCAGTCTCCAGACCTTAATCCCATAGAAAATCTGTGGAGGGAGCTGAAGGTTTGAGTTGCCAAACGTCAGCCTCGAAACCTTAATGACTTGGAGAAGATCTGCAAAGAGGAGTGGGACAAAATCCTCCTGAGATGTGTGCAAACCTGCTGGCCAACTACAAGAAACGTCTGACCTCTGTGATTGCCAACAAGGGTTTTGCCACCAAGTACTAAGTCATGTTTTGCAAAGGGGTCAAATACTTATTTCCCTCATTAAAATGCAAATAAATTTATACAATTTTTGACATGCGTTTTTCTGGATTTTATTGTTGTTATTCTGTCTCTCACTGTTCAAATAAACCTACCATTAAAGTTATAGACTGATAATTTCTTTGTCAGTGGGCAAATGTACAAAATCAGTAGGGGATCAAATACTTTTTTCCCTCACTGTAGGAGAGTGCATGGAAGAAGTGAGAGGAGAGAGGTAGGAGAGTGCGTAGAGGAGGTGAGAGGGGAGAGGTCTACAAAAAGAGCTGGACTTACAAAACCCTCCCACCCATTGTATAACATTGCATGGTGGTGTACATTAGGAGTGTTTGGATAAAAAGGCAATATTTTGGCCACCACGTGACTGTCAGGCGCAAGTCATCCTCCTGACCGCGGCACGTCGTAGCGCTGGAATCAGGGGCCTTGACTTAAAGTGGACACCTGCTAGAGACAATGGACACAAGACATTAAATTTTAATACACTTGGTAAAATACTGAAGCAGTATTTTACCAAGTGTAATAAAGGACTTCGGACACACTGCTTGGTCTCCGTCACTCTTTATTCCCGTTGACGCTCGCACTCCGCTGGTCCCGACAGCGGACCAGCTGCTCCTCATGCCCGCCCCGCGCTCTCCCATCATTCACTCTGCTCCCCCGTCCCGCACACCGCTGGCCGACGGTGTGCTCGAAGCTCCTCCAGCCACGTGGCTGATGGCGCGGATCCCCTCCGGCCACCCAACATGGTCCAGCTTCGTGACTCTACCAACTGACCCGGAGCCCTTCCGGGATCCCACCTATATTCCCTTCACCACATGATCCTGTCTCCTCCCTCTCATCATGCCCTTCACCGAACCTTCCAGATCCGGCCTCTGCATAGCGCCTTGCTGACTCCGCCTTTAGGTTCTGCCCCTGCTCACCTCGCATCCAATTGGACCCGAGGTGAGCGGCGGACCTTCACATACACCCCCATACTGGGCCCCGCCCCCAAATACCCTGGGCCGTATGATTGGCCCAGAGCCGAGCAGCGAACCCCACTTATGCTCGCATTAGATGACCCCCCCCCCCTGATGTAAAGGACCAGCCGTCCCATCTGAATCAGGATGAACATAATGCGAGCGACGGCAACACCCCCGAGAACCACAACAGACACAACGGAGAAGACAACAATAACAACGAATACAATCAACGAAAGGGAAGGGATCTGGAACAAATGCGGGCCGCCGGCCCGTCCTTCACGAGAACCAGCGCCCTCGGAGACCACAGTCCGGATGGGGTTGAAGGAGCGACGGAACCGGAATCATCCGCCGCTGATGGAGGCCTGTCCGTTGCAGAAACCCACGCATCAGAGAGGCCCGAAATCTGGGCTCCTTCCAGCCGTAATCTCGGCGGGGTTTGAGGGGCAGCGGAAGCAGGATCTCCCATCGCCGTTGTAGGCCCACCCGGTGCAGAAATCCCTGTGTCCGGTAGGATTACCGTCGGCCCATCTACAGGAGGCACGACAGGCGTGCTTGCAGGTTGAACAGGCAAGGGCAGTGGCACGTCGGACGCGACAGTCACCGGCAAGGCAACGTTAGCAGATGACGCATCGACACGAGGGGCAATGTAGGGATTCAATCAGGAGGTGTGGACATACCAATGGCGCGACCCGACACGAACGCATGCGGACTGGGGACTAGGAACCTCAATCAGCACCACTGGGCATTGCCAGGGTTTGTGCAATTTAGGGGAGGTCCCTACCGCACCTGTGGGCAGTGGAGCCAGGCCATGTCCCCCACACGCCAAGGGACGCACAATGAGAGCACCGTTCGTTCCGGGCCTGGGTCTTGGCCGTAGCCAATCGAGCCGCATCCCGCGCTTCCGCCACGTGCCGAACGGACTCGCGAATGTAATTGGGGAGGGATTTAACAGGACCCTTCGCACTCGTGTCAAGCTGCACCTCCACAGGCGACACATTCTCGCATCCATACATTAAAAAGAAAGGTGAATACCCCGTCGACGCATGTGGTGCCATCCGGTAAGCGGAGAGCACTCGCGGGATATGCAAATCCCAATCGGCCTGCTTCTCGCTAACCGTATGGCAGAGCATGGCCGACAGGGTCCGGTTCAACTGTTCAACCATCCCATCAGTTTGTGGATGGTAGGGAGAGGTCCGAACTTTCTTAGTTCCCAAAGCGTCGCACACATCCCGCAGCAGGTTCGAAGAAAAATTTCGCCCTTGGTCCGTGAGCAGTCGTTCCGGCGCCCCCTTGTCCATCACGTACCCGAACAGGAATGCCTCCGTGATAGACGACGCCGACTGGTAGGGCAAAGGCCAAGCCATTGGCCATTGCGAAAAATATTCGACCCCGACCACAAAAATTTGTTCCCCCGAGCGGACGGGGGAAAGGGCCCCAGAATGTCCAACGCCACCAATTCGTTAACCCGCGTCACTTTAATCAATTGCACTGGAGGAACATACGGCTGTCTGGGGGTTTCCGCCGGGCACAGTCGGAGCACGCACAAATGTGCCCGACAACGTCAGTCACCATGCCGTGCCAAAAATATCACGTTGTAACGTCAACAAGGATTTCTGCACCCCGAGATGTAACAACTTCTCACCATGCAGAATCCGAATCAACTCATATCGCAACGACAACGAAACGACAAGGCGCCAGCGACCACGCAAGTCCTCTCTCCACATCAACAATCCATCCCGGAGAGCTGCTCCCGGCATCCCATCAGATGATGGATACCCCTTTGACTTTGCAGCCTGACTCCGCAAGGCCGCAAGCGAGTCATCGAGAAATTGTTCACGAACCCACACGGAAAGCGGCAAATTCAAAACCTCATCAGCCGGCTCCAGGCTTATCCACAGCGGACATGACAGGCCGAGGGGGCTGTGGAACCCGCGTCCACCTATTGTGCCCGAGGCACACGTGCAGGCGGACCCATGTGGCAGTCGGGAGAGCGCGTCCGCATTAGCGTGACGAGAACCCTTACGGTATTGAATGTCAAACGAGAACTCCTGTAAAGTTTCCAGCCATCGTGCCAGCTGGCCAGATGGCTGGTCAACTTTCAAGGAGTATTGCCTAGCTGCATGGTCCGTGTGCACAATGAATTTTCTGCCATACAGATACGGGCGGTATTGGCGAACAAAATGCACGATAGCCAACAATTCGTGCCGGGTACACAATAGCGGGTCTCAGCCGGAGAGAGAACGTGACTCCCGTAAGCCACAACGCGTTCGACGCCACCCTTACACTGCGATAGGACTGCGCCAATACCCGTGTCACTAGCGTCGGTATCCAAAAGAAAGGCAAAGCGAAATCAGGGTAATCCAGCGTCGGTGCTGATGCCAATCGATCGCGTAGGCCGCAAAATACCTTCTCCTCCTCCGGCCCCCATTTGAACCTCTGATTCTTCGCTATAAGGAGGTGCAGAGGCCTAGTGATCATAGCAAAATTTGGTACAAATCTGCGGTAATAGGAAGCAAACCCGACAAATCGACGCACGTCCCCACCGTGGCCGGAGTTGGCCAGTCCCAAACGCACGCCGTTTTGTCCGGGTCCGTGGCCACCCATCAGGGCTGACAATGTGACCCAAATAGTGCATGGAGTGTTGCAAAAGGTGACACTTCTTGGGCTTAAATTTCAAATTAGCGGAACGCACCCTAGCAAAACAGCATCCAATCTCTGAAGATGCTCCTCAAACGTGCGGCTGAAAACAATGACGTCGTCCAAATATATCAGGCACGTGTCCCACTGCAGGCCGGTCAACACGAGTTCCATTAACCTTTGGAATGTAGTGGGGCAGCGTTCAATCCATGGGGAGACAATTAAACTGAAAAAGCCCCTGCGGCGTACGGAAAGTCGTCTTTTCCCTCGACGACTCGTCAAGGGGGAGCTGCCAGAACCCCGAGGGTCGAAAAAAAATTCGCCCCAGACAAGGCATCGAGGGAATCATCCATACGCGGCAGGGGTACACGTCTGCAACCGACACTTTATTTAGCCTCCGAAAATCAACACAAAAACGCAGGCTACCATCCTTCTTCTTTACCAGAACAACCGGAGCACCCCATGGGCTGTTAGATGGAGAGATAATGTCAGCGGCCAGCATATCATCCACCGCACCGCGAACGTGATCTCTGTCCGAGGGGCTCAACCGATGCGGATTCATACGTATGGACTAGCATCCCCGGTATTAATGTGATGGGAAAGCAGTGAGGTGCGTCCCAGATCGAAATCATCCTTTCTAAAGACATCGGATATTTGGATAGCAGCACGCGAAGCGCGGACTGCTGGTACGTAGTCAGGGACGTGTTTTCCTGACACAACCCGGCGATCCATCCATCGTCCGGCGACTTAGAAGCCGAAACCCCCACCACGAGACCCTGCCGATCCGCTTCAGCATGGGCTGTGAAAGCGGTAGTGGCATGGGCCAAGACCGTACCGGCCGGCACCACAACATTGTCCGCGCCTCCGTTCAAAACTTGCAAAAACGGAGGCTGAACCGGACGAACAATTGTCCAGGCTGCGACCAGCGCCAGGCTGCCGGTAATAGCGTTGGATGGCAACAGCAACACACCCGCCGCCCCTCAACCCCAGACATGGGTTTACGATAGTGCAGCGGAATGAGCATCTGCGAGCCCGGAGGAATGTCGACCGAGACGTCGGCCAGCGCCTGCACCGGGAGGTCCGGGGTGGAACGGCCCCATGGCGATGGCAGAAAGACAATCTTACAGCCTGCCGGTAACTCAACGCAACCCTGATCCACCCTTATTTTAATTGACATCTTGGCCAGGAAATCGGTCCCCAATAAGCAAGGCACAGCAAGGGACCTGGAGATCAACACCGTCCCCGAAGCCGACACGTCCCCAACGGATGCCCATACTCCCCCCGTTAGCAGCAACACACACATAGAAAACCGGACGTACCCGCGACGCCGGAATGGATAGAAGATGGAAAATGACATCCGAGACGATAGTGGCGGATGCGCCCGAATCAACAAAAATCCGCACATCAACCCCTTGTATAGAGCCCGGAACGGTATAAGACCCTGTGGCGGCCGCAACGACTCTGCGAGTCAGTTTCCGCCACTGCGTCACCGTCCGATGCGGATCAGCTAGAGTCCCCCCATTAGGACAGGCACCCGGAACGCACTCAGATAACGATGAATGAGGTGACAGGCCTTGCCAGGTGTCTGATGCGTACCGACTTGCCTGACACGGGTCACCGTCCGACGTCAATGGCGCATCCTTAGGCGGGGACTCCGGGCAAAGAGGTGGACGAGATCGACCCCGGCAGTCGCGCGCGAAGTGTCCGAGACGGCTGCAGCAATAACACACCATGTCGGCCCGCCGCCCGGCCCCCACAGCGTCCCGGCGATCCGCCGACGAGGGCACCGAGTGTGGCACCATTCCCCTCCGTGGGACCCACTGGCCCGCCGCCGCAGTGAGATCGCCAGACCCCGCATCGTCCGGGGCAAAGACGACCTTCGATGGCGTCCAACCAATGGGTTTCACATCAATGGCCGGATCACCCATCCAGGCGGCCATCTGCGCCCAACGGTGCAAGTTAAACTGCGCGTCAAGGCACTTGGCAGCCAACCGGGAGGTTAGCTGCTCATGGCCGCACACGGGCAGTGGGATGCCCAGGTCCTTGGACAACTCCAACATCTTCCCCAGTATCAAGGGCTCCAATAAGTCGGGCTTGGTCTCGGGGTACGCAGCCATGGCCAGCGCAATCAAAGCGCCACGGAAGGCCATGGGTGATTCCTCCGGTGCCCGTTGTCTTTGGACAAATCTACGGTGAGCGTCGTCCGGTGGCTCATATGCTTCCACCATCTCGTCGAAAGCTCCCTTTAGCGTTGCCTTCTTTGCAGCTGGGATCCTGGGCTCCGCCCTAACAACGAAACATGGCAAAGGTTCCCCATGAGTGGACAGCTACGTGATCTTAATGCTTTACATATCGGCGAATGCACGTGGTATTCCGTTCGATCTATATAGACTGCACTCTCGTCGTCGGCGCCCAGCGACCCCCAGCAGGTAGGGAGAGCCAATATGTCACTTT
Organism: Callorhinchus milii; assembly: GCF_018977255.1. NCBI lineage: Eukaryota > Metazoa > Chordata > Chondrichthyes > Chimaeriformes > Callorhinchidae > Callorhinchus > Callorhinchus milii. The sequence continues at coordinate 41,070 of NW_024705230.1, read as the reverse complement.
TATCGCATACGGAGTACAGAGCACTAACAAATAAGTAATGGAACCAAGTTGACCATTTCCCGCAACTGCCAGCATGATAGGGTTAAGACGCTAACCTCACGGATATAAAGCGTTTTTATCCGATTGAACATAAGCTAGGCTCGATTCTACAGTGTAGGCAGCGCTTCGCACCTAGGCGATTGGTCGATGCCGTCCAATCTGACATTCTAGAAGCCCCCGTGACAATCTTGATGAAAGAGGAAAGCTGATCAGCGTTCGGCTAAAGTACCTCAGTTGAGAACCTTAATGTTAAGGCATTGAAGACACCCTTTGATTGGTTAACCGAATTATGGAATGGAGGTCCTCGATAGGTCGACAAGGAATTATAATAACAAGATCCTGTCTCAAGGGTGCATTTGTACGACCAATGCATGAGGGCGCCATATTTCCCTGATCTGACAGATGCACCTCCCCCACTATAGCTACAAGATTGGCCCGACCGAACCACAAATTGTACGACGGTAGAATGCACAGGTTCTAAACCCTATAACAGCTGTGCACCTCCCGTGGCCATCTAATCTGAACCGTACCGTGCGGCGTGAATCTAAACCGTGACATCATTATGGTACGAGCGTTTCATCTATCCTGGTGCATGATCTTTATGAGGCACTTGAGTTCAGTTGCAGCCAAACCCCAAAAGCGGGCCACAGCGAAATTCAGGATTCAAACAGCAGCGGCGCGTTGGAGACAGGAGAGCGATCAGAACCCTGGCGGATCGCGTGGCCGTCCGGCCCTACAACCGGCAGTAGAATGTAAGGCCCGACAGTGGGCTTTGTCGCTTTAGGCCGATGAACACGTACTGCAAGCGTGGTTTCTCCCATGCCGTCGGTGTCTTGGCCTGGAACCAAACGTGGAAACTTTCCCTTTACTAACTTTCCGGCTATAAGTCCTGGTTCGAGCTCCTAGGCAGCGCAGCTCGCGCATGCATATATATCTATATGAGACGATATTCACTCTTTCGAGGGCTTAGCCCATGTGTACATGCACTTGGTATTTACGTGGTGTCACCGCCTCCCTGATCCCCGTACACTAGGGCCTACTCGGCGTTAAGTCCAGGAGACGGAAGTACTGGTCGCGCCCCATGGCTTGGTACCACCTGCTCCGACATTCCTTTGGTATATAGGGCTCGGACACAGCTGCCCGATAGCCTCGCGAACGCCCTATGCCCGCCTCTCCACTTCTCCGTAACAAATTAATCACTCATAGGTCATACAATCAGGCAGGAAGACCGTCAATGGCATCTTCTTGACAAGTCTACCAAGACGGAACCAGAGACTGAACAGGGCGCTGGGGCTTGGTAAGGCCTATGGCAGCGTCCCATGAAGGTCGCCAATGACCCAGTCCCTTTCACCAACATAACAGCGGAGTGTGCCCGCGCGTCGACAGAATTGCCACTTTTAACGTTCCCCTCACCCATTCATAAACAAATATCCAATGAGATTCAAAGATTTATGACTCAAGAGTCACGGCGCGAGCGTTGACAGATGTCTCGTTGAGTGGACCGGTCGGCGTCATACCAAAGGGGATATTCAAAAGGAACGATATGGATAATTCAGATGTTGTATAGGAAACGAAAATATAAGTTGCATGGTCTCTCTTGGTCCTGAGCGACTATAAGAGATATAGAATAACGACACTTACAAGATAATATGTTGCTTGAAGCAATCTTGGGGGCTGAACACGAATCCGTCCACAAAGAAACGGGCTTGACCACACAACAGATGCACGCAATCCGCCCGCCAGCTATCATCGATACCGATACTTAAGGGCACGAGACTACTGAACCCGATCCGGCATCCACCATACCTAAGCAAGTAGCACGACTGATGCAGGCTATCAAGTTTACTAGCTCTCGCGTAGACAGTTGATGTCATATCTTGCCCACCGCAATTGCGATATGACCCTCCACGTATTACGACAATTAGTTTCGAGCAAGCGATACCCGATTTTAACTAGTGTCAGCTGCCTTCTGACGGTCAAGTCTACAATCGAAGAAGGATTATTATATTCCTCTGCCCCGCTAAGAATCCGATACGTGTTGCCCGTTTAATATCCAGTGAGGTATCTCTTAAACAGGCTCCTTTAAGAATCTCGCATCTATAAGTAGGCGGCGCGTCATATCGTCACCTTGCCCAGTTAATGAATTAGGACACGTTGGAGATGCCACTCTCCGGTCGTCAAATGCCAGACTATTCATACGCTACGTTGGGTTAAATTGTATAACCATGATGGTAGACAGTTCTGCCGGATACCAAATCCTCCCGTATGTACGAAATCTTCCTGGACCTCTTCTAGCGCACATTGGGTGCATCAATTCGCCAAACGTATTGATGAACAGACCTAGTATCTCACCGTTAGTTCATATCTCGTCCTAAACGTCACGATTAGCGGGGTATTTCTAGCTTGTGGTATAAGCAAGCGACCGTTACTGGACAGTTCCCTCCGTCGCAGTCCTAAATGCAGTGTGTGCAATCTGGATATCTCTGTTCTACGCGATAGGCGCATCTGTATTTCGCCGCTACTTGCACTTCATCATTATTTGGGAAGCTCACCGTAACGGGTATGGCCTTGCTAAAAAGCGTCGAGGTGAGGCCGCTGAGGACGCGGACATTGCTTCACACCCTCAGACCATAATCTTAACAAGCAGAGAAAGCGGTTGTCTCTTGCTTAAGGATTTAGGGATTGACTTCTGAGGCGGATGAGCCGCCATAATCCAGATGGGGCGGTCCTACGTTTTATACGGGCACCTTCTCACTCTCAGAGAGTATATTCCATCCTACATCGGTTCGTCATGATATTCCCCAGCACAGACACATCTCTTGAGCGGTCATGCAACGCGAATGACTGGTCAGAGAATTCAAATCCCCTCGCTCAAAGTTAGTGCATTTAGATGCCTGCAAGGGAAATTGGCACCCGTTCTCTACCGACAATTTGGACGTGAAGGAACTCGGCTTACACACCACCGGTGCTGCTCTTTGAGTTACAGCTGGGTTTTGGGGAGCTCTGAAGGAACATCTTAAATAATATACGCTATGGCTTCTCTGGTCTCTTACTGCCCGCGGCTGTGTAACCAGGCTGAGCTCCGCAAGGTCCCCAGCATGCGTCTTGGAGACGTGTTGCCTGAGTTCCAAAAGACAAACCAGTACAATGCAAGACCGCCCTCCCATGGTCAGCCTAGTGCAAAATCTACGCGATGTATATAATTCTACAAAAGAGTGCACTGGGCCTAAACTCTAGGTCAATCCGTCGGGACGCCAGATCGCTGGTCATGTGGAGGTAACTATTTTTTATGGACTTCGGAGTTATTTGCAGCCGAACAAATGAAACAAAAAGCGGCACGAGAAACGCACAAGGTGACAATCGAGAAGTATTTTCTGGACGCTGCGACAGTGTCCAACGAATGTCACAGGATACTGGTTATTAACCAGCTGTTCCGTGCGACATTGGCAGTGGGCTCGTCCAGCTCTATGAGCATTTGGCAGTACTGTTAATGTTTTACGGCTAAGGAATCGCAGCTGGTAAATCTGATTAGATAAAGCACATAGTACATGGACGAGGACAGTTCCATAGAGACCTGTTAGGGATATATACGCTGTGTCTTTGCGGTTGACTGCTGCAGCCCACTAAGTAGATCACAGTGAGGGCTCATACAGGATCGGCAGCGAAGTTTACTGAACTCTACGTCAGACTATCCTCCCTTAGGGACTCAAGAAGTTCATTAACGACCGTCGAGAAACCGAAAATAGGGCCAACCTGTAACTTTGGCGGCACCGTAAGGACTAAGCCGATGTACCCATTGTTTTCGTGATGTTGCAGAAGCGGCTTCGGCCAAAAGTGCAGTAACGAGTTGGATGTATGACGAGAGTCACGATCCATCCCAGATGTGTTCTTGGATGTATTGAAAAGATTCGAAGTTGACGCCCGTTAGACACTTACACTAACAGTTGGCCAAACCAGAACGAAGCCTCGACTTACGTCTTGACACACCAGGACGCATGTTCCTACAGTGCTACGGCGTTTCAGACGTTCTGAAATATCATGGTTAATCGGGGTCTGTCTCCTTTTCAAACCAGTCATGTCATTAAGGCCTGTAGCATTATATCCGGCACACGGCATTAGGGTCATCGCTCTCTCCTATCCATTGTAGGTACCAGATGACCCTCCCCTGCGAGTAAATACATAGCTTTTTGGGCCTCAGTTGACAAATCTCCCTACCACCTCAGACGCCCGTGACTATCCACGCTTTGAAACATAACTAGTGTGTCAAGTCTTCCTGAATTTGCTTATCGCCACGTTGATATCTCTAGCACTGACTCCCTTGGCGCGTGTTAGCCGTTTCAAGCTAGCCCCTAGCTTGTCCCGAAGATAGCTGACATTGCGATGCCAGTAATTGTTTGGGTTTATAAAATGGAACCCCATAAGGCGACGATGCCTTTATTCGACATAGTCTCTCTGAGAAATAGTCGGATGTACGACGACCAATACGGGATCGCTTACTTGACTCATCCGTTCTATGTCGCTCAGATAAGGCTCGTTCGTATATGCTGCTTGGGTCAAAGGATAAGGTGCTCTGTGTTCTATACACCTTCCCCGGTCTTGTTTCATACGTAGTCCATATCGTGTGATGGTGATTTATCCTAGCTGCGCTACAGCGTCTGTGATTGTCCACAAGTACTGGCAGAATCGAATGGTAGAGCTAGTGCACCCTTTGGACAACAACCGTAACGTACGCCGACGTCAGATAACACCATATTCTCACCGCCACCCCGTCCGCCGATGACTTCTATGAGTCAACTCATGGTCAAGTTAGTGGGAAGGAGACAATTCGGGAAAATTGTACTCGCGAATATATAGACGTCAATGGTGTGCCACCGAGTCCCCTTCCATGCCATGTACAACCAAGTCTAGCACACAAATGTCTTCAACCAAGGAGACTTGATTGTGGAGTCCCTCCCCACACGGGGTGTAGCCGCCGGCTTGTTAGTACCCATTGATCGTTTCCCTAAACCCATTGCTGCTAGACTTCGTGGCGGCGAAACCCCCCAGAATCACCTTCTTGAGTTGATGACGCTGACAGAAGTGATTGTGACGATGCTACCGTACGCACTAATCTGTCTCGACCTCACCACGAATTAATTGACCGTGCTGCGTGTAATAACCAAATCAAAGGCAACCACTACGGGCCTATTTCGTATTATTCTTTTATGGAATTGGATAAATAAATAGTTGAATCCGACCGTATTTCTGGACGTAAGCTAGCCATGATGCTTACGTCATCGATTAATATAAAGTCCCTCAACTGACGCTTGCTGAACGGCCCGAATCCTTCGCGTATTCAGCAAGAGACCCCAAATAATTACGGCGTGGTTAGTACGGCGAACGACTAGGTTTTTGGGGTAGCATCTGGCAGGTTGCTCATTTCCTCATAAAGGACTCCATTTTGCCACATAATGCTACTTACGATGGCTGGTATCAAATCCGCCCATGGTTGAATAGAAGGGATCCAATTTGAATTTCGCAGTTCTATTATGCGGTTAATTAGATGCTATGATCCATGTTATAAAGATCATTGACGCTAAAAAATGGCATCGACCTGGAAGTACGTAACGATATGTATTCTCATTGCTGTCCTCGACTAAGCCAACGGGCGAATCTGACACATCAGCCAAAGAGCCCGCCCAACGAATGCGTGCCACCGCTAGCTGGCGGTTCATCTCTTTACCTCAACCTCGAAGCTTGCCTCTTGGCCCGTTTATGTCCTTCTATGACGCCGTTTTATTCGCGCTTTGAGTGCGATCCTTGAAAGACGGCCTCAGTACCGGAATACCTACAGTTCCGGCCGCGCAGTTGACTTTAAGTCATTAATACCCGTCGAAATTTCTGGGCACGTCACGATAAAAACAATGGGGTCTCACTCCGGAATGCAGTTCTCTGTGTAGCGAGTGATGACAATTCCCTGATCTGGGGGGTGCACATCGAATAATTCTCTTCGTCTGCAAGCGGCACTACTTGCGATTAGTGTTTGGCATTTTCTGTTGGGTCACCGGTACGCATTGCGGTCCCAGATTCGAATTGGCGGAGAAGGTGCCGCTTCTACCCTAAGCGTCGAGTCGCGTCGGAAACTACGGGGAGTAAGGTCCGCGTACGCCTAGTCAGTAGAGGGCGTCAAGTGATGTGCCTGACTATTGATGATTTCCTGTTCGACAGCAATAGCACCAAAGATGCTATTTGGTAGCGAAAGTTGCGTAGAATTAAAAACTCCAACTCTTGAATCTGTCCACAACATGGACTTGTCGAGTAATGTCCCCCGGCACGACTAACACCGACTGGTCAGGAATTGTCGTGTTAAATCCATGCCCTTCAGAGGACATAAAGCTGGTTCGCAACCAGCAACATGTTTATACTGCTTCGTAAGCGCTATCTGAACGCGGCGTAAAAGTACATTCGAGAGATAGCAGCAACGCAACGCCCGGCGGTAAATTAGCCGCACATATCCTCTATGAAAGTTCAAAAACCACATCACCAACCCTCCTATATTGTCGGCCCTCCTTAGTTGGTTTAGTGTGTAATAATTTAGATCATCAACGTATCCTAGAAAGTTGAGGGGCCGGGGGACCAAATAGTCAAGACGGCACAGTTTTGGATAACCTTAATTGGTCCTTAGGTAAAGTCGAGCCATTGTAGTACCAGCCCGGCCCGCACCTCGCTCAGCGGAAGGAGTCCCAGTGGGCATCTGGGACGATACGACTTCTCTGAGTCTTCTACTTGAGGCTCCGGCACTTTACCCTCTAATCGCATTGAATGTCGTTCTCTGAGCCGACAAGTCGACCAAAAGCGACCACCAGCGTCAGGACGTGAACAATATGCGACTCGACATCAAGCAAAGCGAAGCTTCATTTGGGACGTTCGAGAACGCACTTCAGAGTGCCGTAAGTATAACTTCAACTGTCTCCTGCGATGTACAGACCAGATGATAAAGAAACTCATTTCAAACTCCTACCGATCAGTCTTGCATCGTGACGCCCATATACTTGGACCGTAGTGCTGATGCCGCACCGCTTTTTTTATTTAGCGAACGGGTCCTAGTGGTCCGGGACGCACCCGTCCAGTATTCGCCAATATGCTCCAGTCTCTTTGTAATCAGAGTTGTAGGGGCGATTGGGTGAGTCTCGCAAAATACGGAATGCGTGCAGGTGTACCTTGGCGGATGTAATACTCCACGTTTGTTCTCTTAGTGAACGAGGTTAGTCCGCGATCGGGCAACGACGGAAAGGTGATGCAATGGTCATCTGTAAGAAGTGAGAAGTTTCCATGGGCAGAGCTAGCCTAAGAGGGAATAATCTTACTCCGCGCGCCGCCACTTCAAGTGAGTGTCGCATTTAAACATACAGGTGTGCTAACACAAAGGGCACCTAAATTCTCTTCGATTCGAGCATATATGAGTCAGTTCTGTACGAGGGAAGAGTCTGCTCTCTAGGCACGTTCTCATTAAGCAGAAACTTGCGGAGCTCGTCGTGGTACGGCGAGTAAAATCTAACGACCATCAAATCGGTACATAACCGGATATTATTCGACACAGGTACAAGAACTCAGCATCCGGTGATTCACACAAGTTTCAAGGACTTGGCCTGCATTAGCCTTATTCAGCCTTCCACCGTTGCGCATTTATCTCATCCGACGAAGAAGCTCATACATTCGGGGCTCATCACGTCTCCAGAATCTGTGGTGTCTTCCCCACCCGTCTGACAGGCTGTTGGAGTTAGTCACGGGATAGCGTGGCGTTAGTCAAAATTAGTAAGCCTCTACTTCGGCTTCGGGGCCTCTCGGCCACCTTCCCGCCTCTGTCTTCAAAGTCCCCGATCCACAATTATGCACTGCTAACGCGCAGCCAGCCCACCGCCGTGTAGCCAGCGGATAGAACTTAACATGCGTTTGAAATACGCGAGTTCATCGGTGAAAGACTCCCACCAGTATATACTCCCTCGGATTGGAAAACTCACGGACTGCATCTGATCGCCACAGTGCCTTAAGCAGCCACACGTCTGCTCTTTGTAATCAGTTCGGACTGAAGATGGGTGGTGCGGACTCGATATGCATGCTTGTTACGTTCAGGTTAAAGCGAGCACTGTTCAGGATCATCTAACGAGAGCGTCGGACCGTCGGCTGCACGCAAATACCTCATCAAATATTGTCGAGCATCAAAGTGGACAGAGCAAATCCGTGCACTAAGCACTCAGATTATGACCAAACTATGTCTCTTCTTCGTCAAAAGGGAGTAAGAGCCGCATCACATGGTATGACATGATTGTTGGTCCGCAGAACCAATCATTGTTTCTTGTGTCAAGTGCGGGGTGGACTAATCGAGAAGGCTTGCCGTACCCTCGTCTTTCATTCGTCGTTCAGCCTTCACTACCAACTGGCAACCCGTCGCCCTGATCGATGCCACACGGTAGCAAAATCCGCGCGCGTCTCGAAGTATAACCAAGCCGGCCGCTTTATATTGTTCAAGATTCCCGGTTCGTTGCCATGATGGACTAGACAACAATCTGGTCCGATTTGTGAGCGAGATCACCTAGGACTGGAAAATATTTCCTGTACGGTCGGTGGGACTCCAAGACTTCTACATCCAACATAGGAACGCTCGTCGTGCTGGTTTAGTGCGGACGTTTGTAACCCTTTGGATAAGGATTAATCCACGAACTGGATATGGTTGCCTATTGACGTAGCCCGGATTGACTCGCCACGGTGCTGTCATCTTTTATCTCCGTCGCCTGTTCAGTAGTTTATATCGGCAAAGGTCGGCATTTCCCTCTATTCTATACTAGATCAGCCCTCCTTCCTCAGTGATTTGCGACTGGTACCAACTAATAGGCGCGTGTAACACGCTTAGAAGCTCCGTTATCGTTCAACGTACGTGTGTGGGCGCCGCCAGGCACGATATGCAGAGCATACTCTTCTTAGCAATCGCTTTCGTATACAAATCCTTAGCTATGAGGTGTCCATCCGCTGAAACGACCACTGGGAGCAGCCCTCCATTTGTAAGGCGTTAGCTGCGAACTTTTCCCCTTCCGTCATACAACAAAACGACGCGTAACAGATATCTAGGCTGTCCGTGCTATTGATGTGGAAGTACTTAGAGCACCCATTATAAAGAGCTGGTCTCCAGGTCCTCTGTTAGACCGTCGCTTTCACAGCGTGCCAATGATATTTGACATCGACGCGCAGAACTTAAATTTGTTAACTAGGCTGTGCCTCGGTCAAGGTCTTAAGCGTCACCTCACAGCTTCTCGGAAAATGCTTTGAAATGGAAAAACGTACCAATCCATGGAGGACGACTTCTAAATTCGTGATTATAGCATCAAATTCAGGGACAGTGTGATATAAGCGACGACACGAAGTTCGCCACTCCTTCTAGCTGGTGGGCGGCTCCACGTGGCGTTCGCCACTGTTCCCCAACCGTCACTGGTCAATGCTCGAGTGACATTAGCCAAGCTACGTAGGACAATGAGGCATCATAGATCAAGGACTACTTGTGTCTGTCCCTAAGCCACCTGTTGGCTTCGTCAATGTTTGCATTCCGACAATGGATCGTGATAACCCCTAAGTAGAGTACAAACATAGGCCCGACGTCATATCCTCATGTCCAGGCAAGGCATGCTTATTTGCTTCACTGAAGAATCACATATCCTCGCCGGACACCGGGAGGTACTGGACGGCGGAGGGACTGATCGTCCCTTATCGCGTCTTAACTTTAGCACAAACCCCTTGGGTAGTGCCTGGATGGTCACCCTGGTTAACCGTGATATAGGAACGATCTGCGACTACTATATTCTAGAACCAGCACGTGCGAGCATAACACGCTGCTGCGACACACAGACCACACCGTTCGCAAGACGGGGATCGATATAGCGTCGGTAATGTGCTATCACGGCTTTGCTATCCTCTTGAATATGGATAGGTTCATCCATCGCCGCTTTTTCCTAGACGTAGAGGGCACGACGACTGCTTATCCGAGGGGTTCGACGACAATACCCAGCGACCCTCTTAACATGGATTACCCGAATAGGAAATTACCAGAGGGGTACGCTTTGATATGTTCGGTCGATTATCCCTCTGGAGGTTCGTATGAGTTGGGGGGCCTAACGCCATGGGAGCGCAATTCATCATTCTTCCCCTTTCGAGGTAGACTAAGGAGTGCGAATTGTCCAAAAATCATATGTCGCGGATCTGTTCGACTCCCAATTAGTGAGGCACTGTCTCGGCGATAAGCCGAGGTATGCTGTGATAGTGGCTCTACATTCGTGTGCCCCGTGGCTCCTTAGCTGATGCCGCAAAGGATTCGTCGTATCAAGCCTCATTGCTTTGTCCACATTGTGCTAATCACAATACACCTAAATAGGGGCCCTTCTCACGGGGATTTCGGAAGTGAAGCCGCAGGGCGCGCCTCTGAATGTATGAGTGTTCGTATAGCGCATGCATTTAAGTGCCGCCTTCATAACATCGTGGTTATTGCTCGAACCGGCTGCAATGGGGCCGTTACAGTGTGATGAGTAGTTATATGATTGAACAGCGCCCTCGCAATTCTTTGATAACGCGCAGTGCAGCCGCCTGCTAACCTTCCTGGTGTTGCCACCTTCTGGGTCAATACGAACAACTTGTACCGCCCTCGCCCTGATCACTGGGCTTGGTCACGGTTCAGCTTAAGTTCCCGATTCCTCAGAACACTTGTTGACCAGCCTTATCTATGGCGTGGCACACGGTGAGCTACGGTTAGTGGTTTCGCGACTGTGTTGTAAAGCCTGTTGAGCTAACCCGGCGGTATGAATAGAGGCGCTTAGACTTCATTGCGCTTTATAGGTGCAATTCCTTGCAGACTTCCCGGCATGGCTCTTTACCTGTCACTGCAATTCCTGCCTCATAGGGTAGTCCCGAGTAGGGCACAGTATGCTTCGGTCGTGCAGATATCGAGCCCACCCCACTGGCCCATTCTGTGGTTCGGGAAGCCGCACTATCTCCGGCTCCCTGGTTCGTTTGGCGTAGAAGCACGCAACAGGTGTTTCTCGCATTTACGTGCCTTGGAACTTCGTAATGATAGCTTATGACTTTCCCATTCGAGTGCCACATTCTTGGCAGCGACGGCGGACCCTGGTGTACTACACAAAGAAGCTCCTAATACTCAATCTCTCCGGACATCGGTTCGAGTCAGGGCGCATAAATCGGGCTCGGTATCACCTACTTCTAGAACCCTAACAGACCGCCGCCTGACAACACTAAACAACGATCTTACATGGTGCTAACTTCGTGCGATGGAACGGGTAGGCTGTGATAGAATTGTCTCAGGTTCTAGGTATCCCTAAGAACGTTAGCTTGTTGAGAATCGTAAGTTCTTTGTGGTGAGTGTATTGAGTAGTGTAATAATCACGAGCCCATGGGTCGTACTTCTCTATCTGGATGAACCGGTCGAGGAAATTATGTGATTGTCAATTCGAGACGCTGTACGAGCAAAGTGTGTTTTGAATACTCCTGGATTCGCGGATCGGTTAAAACTGCAAAACCTCACACGGGTCACTCACCAACCGCGCGGGCACTAAACGAGGGCTTTTTGCGTCCGACGCTACCGTCCCAACCACTTTGAACGGATGAGCATGCTTACTGTTCCATATCGCGTAGATTTCGCATTAGCGCAGACGGAACGTCAAATAGTGTAGTCAGCGTTAAATTACACTTTGAGGTTCCCGCATTTCACAGCCACAACCTGCGGTTCCTAGAGGACGATACTTGTCATACAGGCCTTCCACGGCCCGACCTCATCCCTCTAAATCGCTAGGGCAGGCGATTTTTCAAACGTACGGTATACAGAACTTCCCCGCGAGACTAAAGCCAGTCCGCTATTGCAAAGCGCGCATGGTGGCCAACTACCTGGCTCTATCACCATGGTACCGGCCGATTTACCTATATGGTTTTACCTCGTCGGCGCAAAGCGTGGCTATTCGGCCTGCCGCAACAAACGTTCTGTACCCTGATGCAGCTCCCTGTAAATGAGGTGTTTAGCGTGTTCCATAGTTCAGGTGGTAAAACTGGGTATGGGAAACCCCGACGTCATTGTCCCGCCGAGGGGTTTATCGAGCAAACCCGGCTGTGTCGTCCGGTAGCATGACAGGTCTACGGGGCACGGCAGGCATACCATAAATGATGACTTGTCCAACCGTCGTTAGCGTCTTAATTAATACCGCGAGCCGGCATTTCTTGTTATTACGGGGATACGGCCCAGCAATCCAGTACACTGGAGATATCTATCCCAGTGAACCTCAGGCCTGTTTAGCCATTAGTCTTCCTGCTAGAAATAAAGAGCTGTCATCAGCAATAGGCTACTCCCCCAGTTGCTTACGTATGACCGACTCGCTGCTTCTCCCCGTATATGGGTAACTCCTCGGACTTTATAAACAACGATGGTGATAGTAATGCGTGTGGAGAGTGCCCCAAACCTTGACAGTGCAGTTGGAAAGGAGTTTTACACGGTTACTAACGGTCGTCTCGCCATGTACGCTTCAGGGTTGACGAGAATTCCGCATAGCTGGGAGTATGGCGTCCCGGTCCTACAAAGCGGGTAGATCTCGCCCCTCACATTTTGGGCTCTGGTTGCCGGCGGGTTCCAGCCCACCTTCGACGACTATGTTGCTAGTACCAAACCGACTCAGCCGGTCTGCATCTCCCGACGACAGCTACAGCCGGCTGCATCCGTGGTCCTGGTACCGCGGTGCATTTATAATTTAACTCCGAAATCTCCTAACAGTATGCGGGTCTCGATCCCCAGTCTTTTTCCGGAAAACATGGGATTTTATTATTACCTCTATGGTGTCCAATGTTAGGTTTAGGGTTGTTGACGTATGTCATGGAAGTATTAACCAGCACCGAATGACGATCTCGCTCCCTACAGAACGGTCGGTCAGCGCGCGCGACCACCCTCCCGTGATACACCTGGGCACACGCTCGTACAGCCGTAGGGGTGCTATGTGGTCGGATAAAAGTTTGCGGTGCGCTGGCTAGGGCAGTCCCGCCTTGGTTAGGATTCAAGGTGTAGGTGGTCCACTATGTAAGTTCGGCGTTTTGCGGCAAGTAGAGTTAGAAAAATATAGCAAATATCCAGCAGCAACGTGAAGGTCGGTCACTAAGAATACGCGCCTTTACAGTGGCCCTACGATCCGGAAGGCGCTATCCGGAAATCACATACCGCTGGTGTTTGCAGGAGGCTCATTATATAGGTCTCGATATCATGACTCTGCGGGTCCGGCAACCGCACTCACTATCGATTCAATTCCGCCTGCTGACCTCAAGCGCAGGCGCATGGGGTCAATTATTGGGCTTAGAGGAAGCGTGCTATATAAACTGGAATAGGTTGCTTCACACTAAATTGTTTCGCTCTGCGCTTGTCCACAATAATGAGTTCTTACCTGGGGGATCATCAACCATCGCTTCTCCAACCGTACGATGCACCTATCATAAACTTCCTCCTTAAGAGGTTATTCCTCCCACCCTAGCTCCCATCGGGGTCTAGGGTAAGTGCAATACTTATCACGTGTTTTCCGTACAAGTCGGTAGACGTCGCCGGTTCGGCGGCAGACTGCATAAGTAACTGAAGTCGTCGCGCTTAAACTAATCCTGCACTGCATCGATTCTGGCAGAAGTCGTGGTTATTGTTTTTCAACTAGGCGGCTTGCTTTGCAAATCGCTGTGAGAACTACAATTCATTTTCTATGGTTACAATGCGCTCATAGGATTTATCCATGCTTCGTGTATCAGGAAGGTCAGGACTTAACCACAATCTTAATCCATTGGAACAACTATAGACGACACTATCAGTGACATTCAGAGGAAGCTTCAGCATCTGAGATACCCACAGGCGGAATTGGAAACCTCTGCAACCTAAGACCCATGAGTGGGCGTCTGATACGGGACGATATGACCACCATCGAAATGGATGCTAGCCCCGCCTTGTTGCTTACTGGGGAATGTTGAATTACCATCCTTTTATGAACGCGAGTCGACTGCGCGCGCGGAATCAGAAACGTTGTCTATGGCGCGATCTAATGACGATTCACACGCATTACCTCGCCTCACGCGGAACTCCGCCGATCTCTTAAGGGGGGTGTCACACACGGGCTCTTTGTCGCAGCTAATCCAGGGATTGGTGCTATCGTTCTTCCCAACACCTGACCAGGATGACGAAACCACGCTTATTACATCCGAAGGCGTCGTCGGAAGATTCCACGATTCGTAGAGTTGTATGAGATCAGACAAAAAGCCCTCCTACTGGATCTGGCAGAAAATACCGTGTCCACGCAGAAAGTGGGTAGGTTGATCTACTATTTTCTATAGCCTTATGGACTGAACCGTTACGGCTCGCAAGTAGAATGTACGGTTCCGTTCTCGCGTGTCTTAGAGTCGAGAAAATGCGCCCCCACAAGCTGACGTTGGCATGAATAACAGCCTGAAGTCGCCTGGTCTTTTATCGTGTTCACCCCACCCCCGTCTGATCCTCTGGTACTCGGCTCGGCTACCCCAAGGCCGAGGCGTTTGTCAGTTATGGAAAGGGACATTGGACCGCCAGGCCTTCAGAGGGTTTAAACACTTACATAGTAAGTCAATCCCTACTTAAAGATTTAAGAATTGGTGAATGTTTACATGTTTGGCCCCGATCATGAGTCCGCCTGACTAGCGCTGAGTTACCATAGCGCCAAATGAAAGGGCCCGTAACAGCCCGTACCGTTGATCCTACGGACGTGCGGAGCGTTATACTGATATCAAGCAATTGCAAAGTTCTTTACTGTCAGCATGGGATCAACCCTTGTCCCATTGGCCGGGGAAATGGATGTGCGTGCTTGGTAGAGTCTCTTTAGGCCTGTCGAGAACCGTTTAGTCTGCCCAAGCCCTGTCTTCTTGGGTTTTAACCGTCATGAAAAGGTACAATCGACTGTTCCTAGAACGACACGGCTATAGACTGGAGATATCTCGTCAGGACGCGGCCTAGGATAAGCTATCGCGATGTTTCCGGGTGAGGGCCGCCCCTTGGCCTCCAGGCGGTGCATATCTCACCGTTTTTTACGGTATTGATAACCGCGGAAAACTACACACCTGGCTCTCTCTCGCGGTCAATTTTACATACTGTTAGGATGGGCTCAGATAGCACGCGTTTGTTGGAATTCGGTACTGTTTCTCACATCCCGAGGTCGGCGAGCTAGAACTACGCGAGTCCGAAAGATCAAAGCTGGTACACTTCTCTCGAGCATAAGAACGGCCTCATGGCGGATCGTTGGGACTTTGGGACAAATAGGCCCCTAATGACCTACAGGTGTTCGATTAGGCTTAACGAGGGAAAAGAAATATTGCCGACGCCGCCGCTTCAGAGGCATACTGCGAATCCAATCAGTCTAAAGGCAGCGCAAGCTCGGATCGAGGTACTTACAGGCGTTTACTGGTTTGGTCCCTGCACAATACGGAAGGGTACCTCATTCTAACCACAGCCTTCTATGAGACAAAAAGGTTAGTAACCATGAAATGAGAACCTATACGCTCCGAGTATGATCTAGAGTATCGCCCGTATGGTCCTACTTAGATATATTAAGTCGCTGCTATAAAGCTGGGACAAGTCTACAAGCGTCGGAATGAAAGGACCACTTTTACTAGACGCGTGCCTCTGAAGTCAGCGCTCGGTGGGTCGATTTCAGGAACATTTAGATGGCAAGTCGGCGGCGTACTACGAGCATATCGGCTGCTACCACCTACGGACGATGTTAGATTTAGTTGCAAGACACAGGGGGTTACGTTTCTCGCCAGGGAGAAAACTTTAAGACTTTTAAAATCCCCGAGGGCCAATAAGTGGCGGCAAAAGGCTACGATTCGCTGTTATATTCCGCGCTGCGTAGAGTTCCTACATCCCTCCGACAATCTCAGCTGCCGTCACCCCGAGGTTTGGTTATATGCTAAGAATTCCGAGCCGATGGAACGTGCGCGCTCGGTCATGCCATCAGGGTATTTTAAACGAATAAGGCATAAAACGTATCAAGGTCCTATATATTTCCAGATAAAATACTATCTACGTAAAAGACTCCCCCCGGGCCCTAGGGCATACCACGACGAGAATAAGTCTCAGCTTCTGCTCTTGCCGCAAATAGCAGCGAGATATGGATTTTCGTCGATTTTCGATGTAGGCTGTCTTCTAATTCTTCGGCAGCGGTGCATATAAATGATGCGCCATAGCTACGACGTATGGATATTGACCGCAGAGTTTACGCGCCCTCCCGTTAGCAAGTGACTGTAGGAATTTAGACCGACCCGAATTGGACAAGACCGGATGGTCATTCCTGTATCAGTTTCCAAATCTCCAAACTTCTCCTGCGGAAAACCCATCATGGCGGAGCCCCACTCTATGGCTTATTGGTTAAGCCGGAGTGCCCCGTGAGTCTGTCTCTGGAAAACTGTTAAATCGCTCCCATCGTATGCGTACCCAGTAAAATGCTAGCATCTACCTCTTTCAGGATAGCTAGTAAAGATGGGAATGCGACAGGCTAGTCCTCGTCACAATTTAGGGTGCACAGTTCCGTTAAGTGCACATACAAGCGTAACCCGCGTCTTGAACGGCGCAAAAGTGAAACCTGGTAGCCAGTGAGTATTCTTTTATGAGCAGGTTATATTGCTACTAGGTAGATCATGATGGGAAGCATGTATATGGTATTCGATTCAGCAGACCCAACCGTGTTGGACCCTTTTGACGGCGAATTTTGTGTTTGTGCCATCATTGCAGCCATTAATCTAAATTCGAACTATTTTAAGCTTCCCCCCGCGTAGCGTGCCATTACCACTAGCATATAATCGGCGACATGGGCTACTTTTTCCAATCGTACTTATCTTGGTATGCTAGTCCATCTAAAGCAGTTCAACATTGAGGACCTTCACTACTCCACGGGGATCAGCGTGTATGCCGGGTGACAACTGTTGCGTTGAGTCCGGTTCTTTGGACTTTTCTATGCAGGCAGCTCTCTCAGAGCTAAGAATAGGTGACATGGACCTCACCATAAAGTTGCAGTCCTGGTAGTCGTTCACTACGGCAGTTTATCATTGAGTCGATGTCGGTTGTCTGGATGAGTGATCATGCTTGCCACAGTCACACGTCTTCCATCCTCGTCTCATTGGAGTGATCACTTGGGGTGTGTATAGCCCTCAGAAGGTCCCTGGAACTGCCAGGCTGGTTCCACTACTTACGTAACCGCATCAATCCGCCGCCTCCAGAATACCCTTGGGATATCTCCAACGACCAACGGTTGGCAAGTAGTTCAGGATATGTAGCCTGGGTTCATGCGGTATAGATACAAACTTACGGCGGCGGACGTTAGTGGCGGACGGAGTCGTGATAACCGCTTCGTACCCTTGTCTGACACCCCTACGTTATGCGTCGACAGGTGAGCCAATAAATCTGTATCTAGATAAGCTGTCCAAAGTTCTCTAGCATTGATCTCGTATAGAATTGTGGAACGACCCCAAATATGCGTCGATAAAATCTTACTGGAAGGCGTTTAGAGTTAATAAGAGACGGCTAGTCGGTCACTAGCTAAGATAGAAACGCATGTGGGACAAGTAAGAGTAATAGGGCAATCAATTCATCGAGCCCCCTGCGATTATGCACTTATAGTTCGTCCGTTAAAGTCAAAATGCGCGTAAAGGCCTCAACAATATGAGTTGCCACAGTGTTTCCCGCCTGCCGACTGGTCCTGCTCCCTCCGCAGACGTGAGTATGGCAACCAGCCTTACCACATTTAACTCCGTCTAGCCGTCTATAGCCTCAGGAGCGTCATAGGAACCAACGGACCGACCTCGAATAGGGGCACTACTCGGACTGTCCTGACTGGTACGGTCCTTTGTTCCTATAACTAGCGAGTGTCACACATATATGACAATTAAATCATCGGGCGCAGTTATGAATCTTAGGGTTCTACATAAAGTCCAGTTCGACAAGGGTGGTCCATGAGTTCCAGCGGGAGATGGAAGGGGTAACCTTGAGCTTATCGACGCGCACAGTCTCGAACCTCTCTACTTACAAGGGTGGTATTTAACCCATTCATAGCAGGACCAGTTTTGTCAAGAGATCGATGAACTCTGCGGTTTATACATACTCTTGGTCCGCGAGTAGACGGAAATGGTCCGGGTTACCG
The DNA here is from genome assembly GCF_018977255.1 of Callorhinchus milii. Taxonomy (NCBI): domain Eukaryota; kingdom Metazoa; phylum Chordata; class Chondrichthyes; order Chimaeriformes; family Callorhinchidae; genus Callorhinchus; species Callorhinchus milii. The sequence goes on along the minus strand of NW_024705230.1, from coordinate 22,825 downwards.
CGTCCGGAACGTAAAAACGGCACCCTTGTCCTAGGTCTGAGTCCACTATCCCCTCTACCTTAATTTCCTCTATGGCGTTCCCGTGTTCACTATTAACTGGCGGCTCAGCGCCCCCGTCATTGAGAGAAAACGGGTGCTATCATTATACACATAACTATTTAGGTTATACACATGATGTTTCGTCCGTACTTCTGAGTGCACGTGTACGCTGTCCCTACCAATTCGAGGGTGAAAAGATCTACACCCTTATCTCCCGTGAGCAGGTCGCTAAAGGATGCGCAGTTCCTGTGATAGAGCGTGTTTCGTAAACAGTCAAGTACGAGCCCAGGGTTTCATCAGGAAAAGA
>NW_024705230.1:0-22449 GCF_018977255.1 Callorhinchus milii | reverse complement strand
TATCGGGGGGTTGATGGCGCTGGCCATGGCTGCCTACCCCGACACGATGGCCGACCATTTGGATCCTCTCATCCTTTCCCGTATGCTGGAGTTGGCTCAGGAGCTCAACATTTCGCTACCGGTGTGCGGCCACGAACCGCTTACATCAGGATGGGTGGCGCGCTGCCTGGACGCTAAATTTAATATTAAGCGTTGGGACCAGATGGCGGCATGGACGGGGAAACCCGAAATCGACGGGCCGCCTTTGGGGTGGTCTCCACGACTGGTGGTCCACTGCTCCGACGACTCGGGCGACGACGACATGCTGGCTGCTGCTGTTCCGCATAGGATTCCGGGACGGCGGCTGCGCGACCAGCGTGGCGACTACACGGGCCGTCCACGCGCAAGGGCCGGGTCGTCCGACCGCCGGCCGACATCGGCCGCGTGCTTCAAGTGTGGCAGACGGGGCCATTTCGCCCGTGACTGCCGCTGCCGACCTCTGCTGTCGCCTCTTCTGCCAAGGGGACCTCCATCTCCTCCACCTGCTGCGGAGCTGCAACAACCTCGGGCGAGTCGGCACAAATCGGACACCTGGCAGGTCTTGTCACATCACTCATCCACTCGCACTCATTCTTACACTCCTAAGGATAATTATACTTCTCCTGCTCCATTTACGCGCTCTGCTACACAGTGGAAAAAATTGGCTCGCAGGGTTGTGGCTGCGGCGTCGGGCTCGTCGACGGTACGGGGTACCATCGACGGCGTTGACGTCCGTATCTTGGTGGACACGGGCGCGTCTGCTCATTTCAGATGTTATTTTCCATTTGTTGTCTATTCCTACGTCGCGGATACGCAGGGTTAATGATGCGTGTGTCGCCGCAAATGGGGGAAGCATGGGTATCTGTGGTCAGGTAGATGTGAGCATCGCTATCAGAAATATTACCGCCGCAGGACCTGTGTTAATCTCTCGCTCGCTAACTGTTCCATGCTTACTCAGTACTGATTTCCTGCGCCGGATGCCGCTGAGAATACGGGTCGACCAGGACTGTTTGGAAATGCCGGGGGGTCGTAGAATGGCGTTCCTGCCTTCCCTGTTGGCCAACGCGCCTACAGGTAACGCAGTTACTGCCGTAGTTGCTGCTACGGTGGAGGTTCCATCGGGAGCGCAAATGCTAATTCCGCTGCGTTATCGAAAACCCCTTCAAATGGGAAGGGATGCGAAGGGCGTGCTGTTATCCCCATCGAATTCGGTATCTAAATCTTTTTCTTTGGTGGCAGCACAAACGATCGTGCAACCAGGTCAAGCACCTTTCATACAGGTGTTAAATGGGGGACCTGACCGCGTTGTTGTTCCGGAGGGATCGGTGCTGGCTCACGCCACTACCGATTTCGCCTCTTGTGACAAAACGCCGCGCGCTCGGATGCCCGTGGTGGGCCTCCGCACGATCGTTCACAAGAACGCTGGATCGCAGATTTATGCGGAGAGAATTCTTCCTTGTCGAATGAACAAAGGAACGCCCTGCTTTCACTATTGCTACGGTACGCTGATGTTTTCAGCAGAAATGATTTGGACCTCGGCCGCACGTCGCTTTTGTCGTACCATATTGACACCGGTGCGGCACCTCCCATTTGTATGCACCCTCATCGCATGAGCCCGGCGGAAAGGGAACACGTGCGCGGAGCGGTAGATGAATTGCTGGCGGCGGATATTATTTCGCCATCCAACAGCCCTTAGGGCGCGCCCGTCGTTCTGGTTAAGAAAAAGGATGGTGGTACGAGGTTTTGCGTTGATTTCCGCCGGTTGAACAAAATTTCAGTGGCGGATGCGTACCCCTTACCGAGGATGGATGATTCATTGGATGCTTTATCGGGTGCTAAATTCTTTTCCACCCTTGACCTGTCCTCGGGCTTCTGGCAGCTTCCCCTCGACGATGAGTCGAAGCCAAAACGACATTCCGCACGCCGCAAGGTCTCTTTGAATTTAATCGGTTGCCTATGGGCTTGAATGCGGCGCCGGTGACGTTTCAGCGGCTCATGGAATTGGTGTTGGCTGGACTACAGTGGGAAACGTGCCTCATATATCTCGACGATATAATTGTCTTCAGCCGCACGTTCGAGGAACACCTCCAATGCCTAGAGACGGTTTTTCAAAGAATGCGCGCGGCTGACCTTAAGTTTAAACCTAAAAAATGCCACCTTCTGCAACACTCCGTCTGTTACTTGGGTCATATTGTCAGTTCAGACGGCGTGTCCACTGACCCTCTGAAAACCAAATGTGTATGAGAGTGGCCTACACCCACTTCAGTGGGTGATGTTCGGCGGTTTATTGGGTTCGCTTCCTATTATCGCCGCTTCGTTAAGAACTTTGCGACGTTGGCAAAACCATTACACGTTCTGACTGGCAAAAATCAAAGGTTTAAATGGGGAGCGGAGGAGGAAAGTTCTTTTGTGGCACTTCGGGACCACCTCGCCACGGCGCCTACGCTAGATTACCCAGACTTCTCATAGCCGTTCATCCTTGATACGGATGCTAGTGATATCGGCATTGGGGCCGTTTTGTCGCAACGTAAGGACGGGGTTGAGCGAGTGGTGGCGTACGGCAGCAGGGTTCTATCCCCTGCGGAAATGCGCTATTGCGTGACAAGACGAGAACTTTTGGCAATTGTCCACTTTGTTCGATTGTACTGGCCGTACCTGTATGGACGGAAGTTCCTAGTTCGCACTGATCATGCGGCTTTGCAATACTCCTTGAAATTGGATCAACCATCAGGCCAATTGGCTCGGTGGTTGGAATCGTTACAGGAATTTTCCTTCGATATTACATACCGAAAGGGGGCCCGTCACGCAAACGCTGACGCGCTCTCAAGGCTGCCGCCCCTTCCTCCGTGCACTTGCCTGACAGGCACGCACCGCTGTGCGGCACCGCCCACCTCGCCCTGTCCGGTTATGGGGGCAATAGCGAATGAGGACGACACAGGGGCGAAAGCGGAGGAGGACGACCAGCAAGTGTCGGTGGACACCGATGATACCTTATGGCTGCCGCACGCGGTCTGGTAACGTGAGCAGGAGGCTGATGCCTCGCTGTCTCCGCTACGGAAATTGATAGGGAAACAAAATCTCAATTGGCGGGCTGGAAGTGGCAGATGTTCCGAGGCAAGTCGGGATTGTTAATGTGTACCGACGGGTTGTCTGACCGACCACGCTTGGTGGTGCCTACTTCGCTTCGCTACGACCTGCTCCGTGCTCTGCACGCTGATAAGTTGATGCACCTCGGCGTCCAAAAGACTTTGGCCGCGATGCAGAAGGATTTTTTTTGGGCCGGTATGACGGCAGACGTCAATGACTTTGTCCGCTCATGCCAGGATTGTGCGAAGAGGAAGCCGCCTCGGAACCCCTATGTACCACCGTTACGTTCCATTGAGGTTTCCCGTATCAACGAATTGGTTGCTCTCGATATTCTGGGCCCGTTTCCCCCGTCGGCTAGGGGCAATAAATACCTTCTGGTCGGGGTGGAATATTTTTCTCGATGGCCGATGGCCTGGCCTCTGCCCGACCAAACGGCAGCGTCCATTACCGACGCTTTCTTGAACGGGTATGTCATGGACAAGGGGGCACCTGAGATGCTGCTCACAGATCAAGGGCGGAATTTCTCTTCTAAATTGCTTAAGGAAGTTTGTGACGCGCTGGGTACGAAGAAAATTCGCACTTCTCCATACCATCCACAAACAGATGGTATGGTGGAACGATTCAACCGTACCCTCTCGCTATGCTTTGTCACACGGTCAGTGAAAAGCAAACCGATTGGGACCTGCACATACCAGGCGTCTTAGCGGCTTACCGCATGGTTCCACACACGTCCACGGGATACTCACCATTTTTTTTTGATGTATGGCCGTGAAAATGTTCCACCCATCGATGTGCAGCTGGGTAAGCCGAGTAAACGACCGTCCCGCTCCTTGCCTGACCACGTGCGTGATTCGCTTGAACGAGTAACGGAGGCGCGAGAGGCTGCCCGGTGTGCGACGGCCCGTGCCCAGGCAAGGAACGAACGGTATGCGCGTCGATCGCATACTCGCATGCCTTGGTCAGTGGGAGACCTGGTGTGGCTCCACTGCTCCCAGGTACCGGCGGGCACATCCCCTAAACTGCACAGGCCGTGGCGGGGGCCTGTGACGCTGGTAGATGTTCGGAACTCGCAAAGTATCCGCGTTCAGTACGGAAAACGGCGGTGGTATGTTCACGCCTCGCGACTTAAACCCTATGTTGACGCGCGTGTCGGCCCTTCATCCCCACTAGTTGACCTGCCGGGTTCTGCCGAGCCGACTACGCCGATTGCCACACCCGTTGATCCCAAGGGGGACTGTGTTGTGCCTCCTACAGATGAACAGGTTCTGAGGGCTGAGGAAGCCCCAGCCGCCCCCCCTCCAACGGGGCCTGCCCTGGACATGACCAAGCACCAACAACCTACTTCTTCTTCGAGCCTACCACCTCCTGTCCATCCGGAAGCAAAGCGACCATGCGCTGGGAGCGGAGAGGGTCCCGCGTCGCGTACGCGGTCGAAATCTCTTCCGTTTCGTTAACGTTTGATCATTTCGCTAAATTCCCTGTCGTTACTGCGCTGCAGGGGCGCCCTAATGTATGTCGTGATTTTTCATGGGTGACTGTTTTAAATGTTGTTAGGCGCGGGGACGCCGGTTCACCCTCGTATTGTTAAACGCACCTTGGTGCCCTAATAAGATGTTTCGGAATTGGTTCATCACCCTTTTCCCAGCCGAGACGGCTAAATTTTTTTCACCGGGAGGGGGGGTGATGTAATAACAGCCATAGAGGGTTCACGTGGGGATTGGCTTGCCGGTCCTGCTTTGTAGCCAATAAGGGTTGAGATAGGGAGCATGGCCCGGGCGTGATCACGGCATGTCATCAGGAGTGATTGGCCTAGCCATTCGGGGCCCCAGCTAATGGGGAGCCGGATGAGAGGCGTGGTCCCGGGATTGACAGGGAACCATCGAGAATGGTCAAGGCTGTCCATGGAGGATTGGCTGGGGGGACCACGTGACGAAGGGATTAAGAGAGAGTGAGAGAGAACGATCGGGAGCAGACTGGGGAACGAGCAGAGCGAGAGCCACGCGCGTACGGGGGCTCGGGGTGCCACGTGCGCAGTGGGAACTGGTGTGAAGTCTGCCCGCTCTCTGTTGTCTGCCAGCAACGGAGAGTGTGTGAGTAAAGTGTATTGTGTAAGTGAAAATAAAGAGGACCGATTCCGAAGCCGTCTCAGAAGGATTATTACATAATGTTGGAATGACCATTATAGTGATGTAAATGCCTTTATGGTGCCGTTAAGTTGTTGTAGTAAATACGAGACCTAGTTAGTAACTAAGCCTGCGACTTTCCTTATTGTGGATGTTACTTGTGATTTAGTAGGTCGAGTCAGACTTGTGCCTATGTTGCGATCCTGAGAGTAAAGATGACGAAGTATCTCATCCACAGCTTAGTGTTATGTGTAATGCTGTACATTTGGGGTGCAGTGGGATGAATACACGATGTGCCTGTATGCAACGCACCGGCTTATGCTGTTGTCTAGCTGTTCAGTGGTAATGTAGGGGCCTGGTCCGTCCAGGATCTATTGTTATCTAAGACAATGTTCTGATGCTGTGGTGTTCATTGTGTTGGTGTTTCCGGATTATAACAGATGCTGTATCTGTGTTTTCTCACCAGTGTTACCTTGTTACAATCAATAAATGACGATTGGAGTTGGACGTTCATCCTGGCTCCGAGGGTTTATTGAACGCAAGGTTATCTACTCGACTAGCGGTGCAACGCAGCGCACAGCGAGGCCGAGATAGTAAAAAGACAGTCTTCTTGAAGCTCCCAACCAGCTCTGCAGTCAGCTCTGCAGCCAGCCCTGTGGCCAGCCTTGCGGCCAGCCCTGCGGCCAGCTCTACGGCCAGTCCTGCGGCCAGCCCTGCGGCCAGCCCTACGACCAGCTCTGCGGCCAGCCCTGTGGCCAGCCCTGCAGCCAGCCCTGCAGCCAGCCCTGCAGCCAGTCCTGCAGCCAGCCCTACAGCCAGCTCTGCAGCAAGTCTACATTAAAATCGTCCTGCAAGCATCGCAGCATGGGAAGCCACAGTTCAGCAGGGAGAGATGCTATCCTGCCTCAAGAGGACCAAGGGAGTTCAAGGCCCCAGAGGGAGGTCAGGTTGACACAACGGGCCTTGGAAAGCTATGATGCTGAGAAACAGGACCTTGATACCAGGATACAACGGGCATGGGACCGGGTTGAAGCAGATTCATCTGAAGCTTCAAACGCCTCAGACACAGTGGCCTCAATTCAGCGGGCCATCCAGCGAGTGAAGGTGAGCAGCTCAAGCTACAAGCTCCTGGCAAATAAATACATCTCCCTCCTGATGAAGGTGAAAACAGATGAGGGCATTGAGGGAGTGCGTATGCAAGAGCACTTCCTTGAACTGCTGGATGATAATGTGCAGGCAGTGATACAAGAGGCAATGGACCGTGTGGAGGGCTTAAGAGAGACACGATCTCAGCACTCTGTCTCATCCAGGTCCACCACAAGATCTAAAGGCTCAGCGCACTCACAGACATCATCTACTAGTATGGCAGCAGCTCAGGCACGCGCAGCAGCAGAAGCAGCAAACGCCCGTATTGCCTACATGGCTGAAGAGGAAGCCATGCTAATTGAAAAGGCTCGCATACAAGAAGAAGCAAGTATATTAGTGGCTACTGCCACACGGAAGAAAATTGAGCTGGATGCTAAGTTAAGCACCCTACAACTCAAAAGGGAAGCAGCTGCTGCAAGGGCCCAGGCAGAGGTGCTCGAGGCAGCAGCCAACCTGGATAAGGAAGAGAATTGGAGTGAGTTTGGCACTCAGATACCTGTCAAGGACCGTGATCAACTCACCAGAAAAAATATTTTGGACTGGTCTGAACAATGCATCAATGCTCCTCCACCAAACCATACTGAACAAAGGGTGGACGTTCAGGCTTCGCCATCTCCACACCGAATGAACATGAATGCTGTCTACGGGAATGGTGGAAATGCATATCCTGCCCTGAGAGTTAGTCGCCGACTCAGCGTCGCGCACGTGGGGTCAGACGTGGATGCACCAAGTCAGACCCACATTCCAGACAGTCACATAAGGGGATCCAACCAACGTGATCGAAACCCTTTGGGCCCACAGTCCAACGCCATCGCAAATGACGGCATGCAAGGCAATACAGCCAATAATGCCACCTCACAAGCGCCAGTATGGACACACCCTGGATCAGCAGGACTAGGGGACTTTGCTAGGTACCTGGCTCACCGCGAACTAATCAACACAGGACTCGTTAAGTTTGATGACCACTCTGAGAACTATCGAGCCTGGAGATCTACCTTCAGGAATGCAATCCGAAATGCAGACATCTCTGCAAGTGAAGAACTCGACCTGTTGGTGAAATGGTTAGGAAATGAATCTGCAGAGTACGCAAAGAGGATCCGGTCAGCAAACATTGACGACCCCACCTCAAGCCTGCATGCGGTGTGGGAGAGGCTCGAGGAGTGCTATGGTAGCCCAGAAACCATTGAGAAGGCTCTCTTCAAGAAGTTGCAGAACTTTCCAAAAATCTCTGGTCGAGACAATAAAAGGTTACGGGAGCTTGGAGATCTTTTGATGGAGCTTGAATCAGCCCAGGCTGACCCCTACTTACCAGGTCTCATTTTCTTGAATACCTACCATGGCGTGAACCCCATCGTAGAGAAATTGCCATTTGACGTGCAGGAAAAATGGAGAACAGCGGGTTCAAGATACAAGTCAGAGCATCAGGTTGCATTCCCCCCATTCTCTTTTTTCTCAATGTTTATCCGCAACCTGGCTAAGACTAGAAATGACCCGAGTTTCATGTTTGGCACCACGGGGATTTCCAGTCCAGATCTCCCAAAAATGGAAAGAACGATGGCGAAACGAGGAACAGCGAGAGTGCCAATTTCCGTACACAAGACTGAGGTCTCTCCTGCGACATTCGCAAACTCCGTCCAGGCAACCACCACAAAGAAAAAGATAGAGGATCCAGAGAAGCAATGCCCATTGCATGATAAACCTCACTCCCTCCAGAAATGCCGTGAGTTCAGGAGGAAGCCATTGGAAGAGCGGAAGAACATGCTGAAAGAATTTGGAGTGTGCTTCAAATGCTGTGCTTCTACAAACCACCTTGCAAGGAATTGCAAGGCAGATATCAAGTGCGAGGAATGTGGCAGCGACAAACACGCAACTGCTCTGCACACATTTTACTCGAAACCCAGTGGCACTAAGGCTTCCGATCCCGAAGCAGAGCACGGCGGGGAGCAAGGCGAGACCGCCGCACTCACTTCGTCAATCACAACCAAATGCACAGAAGTCTGTGGAGAAGGCTTCAAAGGAAGATCTTGCTCAAAGATATGCCTCGTCCGAGTCTATCCCAAAGGACATCCTGAAAGGGCAGTAAGGATGTACGCCATAATGGACGACCAGAGCAACAGGTCTTTGGCAAGGTCAGAGTTCTTTGATCAGCTAAGTGTAGGTGGGAATTCCTTTCCATACACGCTCAGAACATGCTCAGGACTGATGGAGACAGCGGGAAGAAGAGCGAGCGGCCTCATGGTGGAAACCATAGATAGCACCATGAAGCTAGCCCTTCCTACGGTGACAGAGTGCAACGAGATACCGGACGACAGGAGTGAGATTCCCACGCCCGAAGTTGCACGTCACCACCCACACCTGAAACCCATAGCAGAGTTCATCCCGCCATTGGATCACGCGGCACAGATTTTACTTCTGCTCGGCAGGGACATGCTGAGAGTCCACAAGGTTCGCGACCAACGCAATGGACCTCACGACGCTCCCTACGCCCAGAGACTCGACCTAGGATGGGTCATCGTAGGTGACGTTTGTCTCGATGGAACACACAAACCAGACCACATTAGCACATTCAGAACGAGTGTGCTCGTGAATGGACGCACGTCGCTCTTCAAACCGTGCCCCAACCACTTCACGCTGAAAGAGAAACTCGGCGAGAGAAGTCAAGGCTGTACCGTGCAGACTTACAAAGAAACCACCATGGTGACCACAACTTCGCTCGTACATCCACCATCTTCGCTGGATTTTGTTCCTCCACGTTTCTCCAAGCCAGTCCTGACTGACAGAGGAAGCCAAGACGAAGCCGCTGCTCGTCGCTCTGCTGGTGGTCGTGGCGGTGGTTGCTGCGGCCGTGGCCTCTTCGTTCCTCGACCGGAGCTGTCGTCCGAGTGGGAATCCTGGAAGGAGTTCCACGGCAAGGCCCCACAACCGGAACATACCATCCCAAGGCTTGAGCTGTGTGGAGCGTTCTTGCTACAGAGGTGGCGGAACTGATCTTAGACGAATTTGACGTCAAACTGGACGCGGTCAAGTTCTACACGGACAGTAAGGTCGTACTAGGCTACATAAACAACCAAACCAGAAGGTTCTACACCTACATCAGCAACCGGGTGGAGCGCATCAGGAGATCGACGCAGCCGGAGCAATGGAATTACGTTCCAACTGACCAGAATCCAGCAGATCTCGCAACTAGGTCCGTCCCTGCATCTCTGCTGAATCAAACCATCTGGCTGACGGGTCCAGCGTTCCTGTTACGACGTGACGGTGGCCCATGTACTACCAAGGAGACCTTTGGACTCATAGAGCCCGAGTCCGACAAGGAGATTCGTCCTCAAGTGACAACTTTCGTAACAAATGTGCGACCAAGAAGTCCACTGAGTCCACACCATTTTGAACATTTCTCGAAATGGACGACGCTCGTGCGAGCGATAGCACATTTAACGCATATCGCAGACTGCTTCCATCGCCCGATGAGAGGCACCACTGGTAGCTGCAATGGATGGCATTACTGCACAGTGCCACGCACTGAAGACGAGCTTTCCAGAGCAAGGAAATCAATCTTCCGCTGTGTGCAACAGGCAGCTTATGCAAGTGAGATCAAGGCCATCAACAAGGGAGAAGACCTTCCTAGGGTCAGCACCCTCAGGAAGCTAAACCCCGGATGGACAAAGACGACTTGCTCAGGATCGGTGGTCGGCTAGGGAATGCAAAATTAGATGAGAATGAACGAAACCCCCTCATAATCCCAAGCCAGAGCCACATCGCAATCTTACTTGTGCGCCACTACCACGAGAAGGTCAAGCACCAAGGTCGGCACTTCACAGAAGGAGCAATCCGATCTGCAGGGCTGTGGATCGTTGGAGCAAAGAGGTGCATCGCCAGCACAATCCACAAGTGTATCCGGTGTCGCAAGCTACGTGGAAAACAGGAAGAACAGAAAATGGCAGACCTCCCAGCCGATCGACTCAGTGTGGAACCTCCCTTCACCTCTGTAGGGATCGACGTGTTCGGACCGTGGACAGTCATCTCCCGCCGCACCAGAGGAGGGCTCGCGAACAGCAAACGTTGGGCAGTGCTGTTCACCTGTATGAGTACACGAGCAGTGCACATCGAAGTCATCGAGTCCATGGACTCTTCGAGCTTTATAAATGCACTCCGGAGTTCTTCGCCATCAGAGGGCCAGCCAAGCAACTCCGTTCTGATTGTGGAACCAATTTCATAGGAGCATGTAAAGAGCTTAAGATCAATACGGAGAATGTCGAAGATTATTCTGTCAGGAAATACCTTAGTGACCAAGGCTGCACATGGATCTTCAATCCTCCCCACTCTTCGCATATGGGTGGAGCCTGGGAACGCATGATCGGGATTGCTCGACGCATTCTCGACTCCATGCTATGTGATGTCGGGTCCACACGGCTCTCTCACGAGGTCTTGACCACTCTCATGGCCGAGGTCTCAGCCATAATTAACTCAAGACCCCTGATCCCGTCTCAACCGACCCGGAGTCACCATTCATCTTGACTCCTGCTACACTTCTTACCCAGAAGACAGATGTGCTCACAGCACCTACCGAGGAGGCCAGCACTGCAGACCTCTACAGACGTCAATGGAGACAAGTGCAGAGCTTCGCGAACACGTTCTGGCGTCGCTGGAAAAACGAGTACCTTACGACACTCCAAGTGCGCAACAAGTGGCAGTCTAATAGACCAGACATCCAAGAAGGCGACCTCGTCCTACTGAAGGACAACCAAGCCAAACGGAATGAGTGGCCAATGGGCCGCATCCTCAAGTCGATTCCAAGTGCCGATGGAAAAGTTCGAAAGGTCGAGGTTATGATTGCGAAGCAAGGTGTCGCAAGAACTTTCATCAGGCCCATAGTCGAGATAGTACTACTTCTCTCTCGCAAAGATATGGACAAATAAGTCGACCCGTTGAAGTTGTTATACACTTGTTTATGAGATAGGAAATAAATGGTGGTATCTCCTAGATACCAGACGGGGAGTGTCTTGCCTCACGGCAGATGGGGAGCGTACGTTCACAGGAAGTTCCTGTTTTTTGATGCTAATGTTGGTCACGTGACCAGGAAGTGACGATGTTAGATTTCCACTGTACCACGCGGGCGTCAGCCATTACACAGATAAGTCAAGATGGCGGCACGCATCGCATCTCAGTGAGACCACAGCCGCACTTGTCCATTGTGGGAGCTTAAGAAGCATTATCTGTAAGTTGTTTATATTCCTATAATATTGGAAATGCTGTTGTAATGTTGGAATGACCGTTATAGCAATGTAAATGCCTTTATGGTGCCGTTAAGTTGTTGTAGTAAATACGAGGCCTAGTTAGTAACGAAGCCTGTGACTTTCCTTATTGTGGATGTTACTTGTGATTTAGTAGGTCGAGTCAGACTTGTGCCTATGTTGCGATCCTGAGAGTGATGACGAAGTATCTCATCCACAGTTTAGTGTTAAGTGTAATGCTGTACATTTGGGGTGCAGTGGGATGAATACACTGTGCCTGTATGCAACGCACCAGCTTGTGCCTTTGTCTAGTTGTTCAGGGTAATGTGGGGGCCTGGTCCTTCCAGGATCTATTGTTATCTGAGACAATGTTCTGATGCTGTGGTGTTCATTGTGTGGGTGTTTCCGAATTATAACAGATGCTGTATCTGTGTTTTCTCACCAGTTTTACCTGTTACAATCAATAAATGACGATCGGAGTTGGACGGTCATCCTGGCTCCGAGGGTTTATTGAACACATGGTTGTCTACTCGACTAGCGGTGCAACGCAGCGCACAGCGAGGCCGAGATAATCACCATCAGCAACATTGTTACTCACCTCGTCACGCTTACCTTGTCACACCACACTCACCCACACAGCCAGGCCGAGGCCTTGAAACCCAACAGCTCCCACTCCTCACCTCATCAAGGTCACTTCATCACCCTCACCTCGGTACGCTCACCTCGTCACCCTCACCACACTCACCTTGCCCGCGCAGCCAGGCTGAAGCCTTGAGTGCCAGCAGCTCCACTCATCGTGGTGGTCTGGGGCCAGCGCGTGCAGCCACACCAGGGCCACCACCGTGGCCCACACCTCGTCGCTCACGCCCTGCACCTCGTCACACACAAACTCCTCGTCACACCACAAACTCCTCGTCACACACACAAATACACCTCGACACACACACAAACTCTTCGTCACACACACAAAGACACCTCGTCACACACACACCTCGTCACACACACACCTCGTCACACACACACACAACTCGTCATAGGGAGTTAGCATCTCCTGGCCACCGCAGCACACAAGCCAGTGGGCAAGTGAAGCGATCCTCTCACCAGAAGTACTCGCTACAAGCAGGCACTGCAAGTCAGTGAAAGTGAAGGGTGTATATCACTAGAAACACTCACTACTAGCCAGTGATAGTGAAGGGAGTCTCACTAGAAACACTCACTACGAGCCAGTGATAGTGAAGGAAGTTTCTCACTAGAAACACTCACTACTAGCCAGTGATAGTGAAGGGAGTTTCACTAGAAACACTCACTACTAGCCAGTGATAGTGAAGGAGGTCTCACTAGAAACACTCACTACTAGCCAGTAAATGTGATGGAAGTTTCTCACTAGAAACACTTACTACTAGCCAGTGATAGTGAAGGGGGTCTCACTAGAAACACTCACTACTAGCCAGTGATAGTGAAGGGAGTCTCACTAGAAACACTCACTACTAGTCAGTGATAGTGAAGGGAGTCTCACTAGAAACACTCACTACTAGCCAGAGATAGTGAAGGGAGTCTCACTAGAAACACTCACTACTAGTCAGTGATAGTGAAGAGTCTCACTAGAAACACTCACTACTAGTCAGTGATAGTGAAGGAAGTCTCTCACTAGAAACACTCACTACTAGCCAGTGATAGTGAAGGGGTCTCACTAGAAACACTCACTACTAGTCAGTGATAGTGAAGGGAGTCTCACTAGAAACACTCACTACTAGTCAGTGATAGTGAAGGGAGTCTCACTAGAAACACTCACTACTAGTCAGTGATAGTGAAGGGAGTCTCACTAGAAACACTCACTACTAGTCAGTGATAGTGAAGGGAGTCTCACTAGAAACACTCACTACTAGTCAGTGATAGTGAAGGGAGTCTCACTAGAAACACTCACTACTAGCCAGTGATAGTGAAGGGAGTCTCTCACCGCAGGAGCTTTCTTGCGCAGTGCCTCCACGCTCGACTGGACGACCGAGGCCAGCTGGGCGGACAGCTCCCAGGCCCCGTGGGCCCTCTGCCGGTCGACGAGCTCCAGGAAGGGCGGTTTGGCGGAGCCTCCGGAGCGATGTAATCGCATTCCATGTCTTCTTGTCTGTTGTGTACGTCATATTGCGAGCTCGACCTGCCCGGCGAGTTCATCATCATCATCTTGGGCATCGCCATCTTGGCAGAGCGTGGACGGCATCGCACTGAGATGAAGCGGAGAGGGGGAGACGCATTGCCATCAGCAGAGTGCACTTGGTCACGCATCGTTTCTGTGCACATCCGTGTCGTGTTACGTGTGCGCGTTTCTGCGTGTGTCAGTGTTATTCAAACCGGTTATGGGCCTCCCCTAGGTCGACTATGACTCAAATGAGTACTTGGTGTGATGTGTAAAACATTACTACTAGAGAGACAAAGGCGGTCGGGCGTGGTGCTGGCCACCCACCCACTTGTGTGCAATGCTGGCTATCATTGGTGCTCGCTAATAGCACTTGCCCCAACAATATGTTAAGGCTATACGGGGTATATTTGTTTTTTTTGCGTGTGTGTGTATCTGTGTGTGTGTCTGTGTATGACATCATAACAACAGTCTGGACCACTGGACGGGTTCCGCAGGACTGGAAGGATGCCCTGGTGGTCCCCCTCTTTAAGAAGGGGGACCGTACCGACTGTAACAACTACAGGGGCATCTCACTCCTCAGTGTGCCGGGTAAGGTCCAGGCAAGGATTATTCAACATCGCCTTGCTAGGCACGCTGAGGAGAAGCTTGCGGAGCCCCAATGCGGTTTCAGGAAAGGGCGGTCCTGCACAGATGCCATATTTTCTGTCCGTCTGCTACAGCAGAGGTGTAGGGAATTCCAAAAAGACCTACATCTCTGCTTTATTGACCTGGTCAAGGCCTATGATACCATCAGTAGGACTGGGCTCTGGGTTGTTCTTCGTGCTTTCGGAGTCCCTGACCCTCTGCTCACGATCATTAAGGACCTTCATGATGGTGAGCGGGCCCGGGTAAAACTACGTGGCCGGGAGTCGGAGCCTTTCCCTGTACACCTTGGGGTGCGACAGGGATGTCCTCTGGCTCCCACATTATTTAACATCTATTTTGACCGCGTAGTTCGTGAAGCCTTCAATAGCTGTACCGGGGGAATTTCCATTTGGTACAGATATAATGGGAGGCTGATCGACGCCCGGGTGCGATCAAGGGATGGCTCCCTATTGGTCAACCATGTTATGTATGCCGATGATTTGGTAATAGCTGCTCATTCAGAAGAGGAGTTGGAGACGCTGCTGCTGAGACTGGAGCGTGCCACTAAGAGGTGGGGCCTTACCATCAGCCCCACCAAAACTAAGCACCTGCCTGGGTATTTTGTACCATCGGACACTCCACCCCCACAACTCCCAATTGGTGATGGGGCAGTTGTGGAGAGAGTGGAGAGTTTCCCATACCTGGGCAGTGTGCTTATGACCGGCTCCAGTTTATCAGCAGAGGTCTCACTCCGAATCAGTCGAGCGGCAATATCTTTTCATCGGTTGCGTAACGCTGTGTGGAAGCTACCTGGTCTGTCGCTCCGCACGAAGCTTCAGGTCTTCTCGGCCACGGTCATTCCCTCCCTTCTCTACGCTTGCGAGACGTGGACCCCCCTGGTGGAGCATCTTCGCCGGTTGGAAACATTTAGGCTGGCCTGCCTACGATCCATCCTGGGCTTAACCAGGCTGGATTGTGTGAGGAGCTCACAAATCCTTGAAAGATCTGGGCAAAGTCCCATCAGTGAGCTCCTCCGGCAGGCAAGGCTGCGTTGGCTGGGTCATGTAGCCCGCATGCCCAGCCACCGCATGCCTAAACAGCTTTTGTTCGGCCGGATCGAGGGGGCTAGACGGGCGCGGCACGGGCTGGAGAAGAGATGGAGTGATGTGGTACAGGAGGACGTGGAGCTGAGTGGACTTGCCGATGACTGGTACCAGCGGTGTCAAGATCGGCCTCAGTGGAGGAGGCTCGTGAAGGACGCTACTGGGCAGTTGGAGGCAGTCGCCCTCCAACAACAACGGAGGGCGGAGGAGCGACGCTCACAACAACGAGCGGAGCGCCGGGTGGCTAAAGCACAGCAAGTTGGCACAGTAGGGGGCACAGGTGGTGCATCAGCCAGTCATCTCGGTCAGTCACCCGTGGCACCTGGGTCTGCCCCGTGACCTGCCAGCGGGCTTTCGACACTTCACGTGGCCTCAAGGTGCACTTGGCCTGGCACAAGCATCGTGGTGACGTCACCGCCACTTAGTGGCGAATGGCGGTTGTTGTTGTTGTGTCTGTGTATCAGTGTATGTATCTGTGGGTAACACTGGTCAGCAGTGCCATGGAGGGCCAATTTCGATTGGCCATTCCACCTCACGGCGTTTTGAGCCACCACAGTGGCCAGAGGGGGCTCTGTATGGGTCCGAGGGGCTGGTAACACCTCCACCTTCAATTAATTACCCCTAAACCACGAAGAAGAAAATATCAAGCTAAACATGTGCCGGAGGCCCCTGCGGTACAGGTGTCTGACGTCTCCTGGCCAAACCCCATTTGGCGGAGCCATCAGATTGAATCCTTGCCCTCGGGGATCCTCCAGAAACAACAAAAAAACCACTGCTGGTGGCCATGTGGAATGTTCAAATGTTCATTGCGTAGGAGAGGCTGCGACTCCTCTGTCGGTAGCTGGACCGGTACCGCCTGGACCTCTGCGGTATTCAGGAGGTCTGGTGGAATGGCTCTGGCTCCTGCCACCATGAGGGGTGAACAGTCCTCTACTTGGGGCAGGAGACTGCCAAACAACAGGGAGTGGCTTGAATCTTGAAAAAGCTTTTGTGACTGCAGGAACTCATATTCTTTGGGTCTTTCAGTAAAGCCACGTAGATAGAAAAAATAACCAAAATAAAAATCAACTTTTCGATAGCAACACAAGCAATCGTCTTCAGGTGAAGTAAAATACAATTTTTTTTAAACCACGCTTTAGTGAAATGTACTGTCCGAGCTGTCCTCCCCCTGCCCCCTTCCCCCATCGCCCCTCCCCTCCTTCCACATCCCCCGCCCTCGGCGTGGCTCCGCAAGGCTTGCCGTGACGTAAGGGACCGTGGTGATTTACAGGCAACGTGAGTTGAGCGTGGACAATTATAGCCTTAAACGTGGACAATTAGAACCGTAATAAAGATTGTTAAAGAATATTTTTTTATGATAGAATATAGTATTGGCATCAGTATGACATACCTATACCAAGTTTGCAGTCGATACGACATTGGGAATACGGTTGAAATTGAGTTACAGGATTTGAGGATACAGCAACAGAGTGAGTAAAATAAAAGCATTTAAAATGTTTACAAATATATATTTTTATTTTTGTATGATAACATATAGTCTTGTCATCAGTATGACAGATATTTCAAGTTTGCAATCGATAGCACATTGGGAAGTGGGTAAAATTTGACTTATAATATTTTTTTCGAGGATACAACAGACGGAGTGAGTTAAATAAAAGCGAGTAAAAGAGGGAAATCTGCTGAGGGAGGCTGGTTATAAAGGTTTAAAGATGGGCGGGGCAGCTGTTTGCGATGCTGAGGTAATGCCTTTACACTCACATCTGCTGCTGTCACTTCTCAAATTTCCGGGCCCTAGCCGAGCTTGGCCCTCACCGAGCTTACATTTGCAAGCAAATTTCTCTCTCCTACTCGCTCTCTTCGAACCGCTAACATTAGCTGTCCCGCCCATCTCTAAACCTTTATGAACAGCTTGCCTCAGGAGATTTACCTCTTTTTCACCTGAAGACGATTGCTTGTGTTGCGATCGAAACGTTGTGATTTAGATTTTTGTTATTTTTTCTATCTACGTGGCTTTACCGAAAGACCCAAAGAATATGACTAGGGAGTGGCTTCTCTTTGGAGTAAACAAAATGAAGGGGGCATGGGTGCGAGGCGGTGAGGTGTGGGAAGCGTCAAGCCCCAGGCTACTTTGGGCTCACCTTCCCATCAACCAAACGTGAGGAGTGGTAGTCTTGGTTACTTATGCCCCACCAAAGATGAACATCAGTAGAGGGATGCAGGCAAGGCCGATGAGTCAGATGCCTTCTATGACCTATCAAAGGTGCTAGATAGTGGCCCCTCGGGAGAGAGTCATACTGTTGGGTGAATTTAATGCACGAGTTGATCATTAAAAATTATCAGAAACTTGTATTTAGCAACTGAAATTCTAAGGAACTTGAGTTTAGCATCTGACATTCTCAGGATGTTGAATT
The DNA here is from genome assembly GCF_018977255.1 of Callorhinchus milii. Classification (NCBI taxonomy): domain Eukaryota; kingdom Metazoa; phylum Chordata; class Chondrichthyes; order Chimaeriformes; family Callorhinchidae; genus Callorhinchus; species Callorhinchus milii. Next base: position 4,572 of record NW_024705230.1, on the reverse strand, counting down.
TAGCCACTGCAATTCTCATGTACCTGAATTTAGCCACTACAATTCTCAGGAACTTGAATATAGCCACTGGAATTCTCAGGAACTTGAATTTAGCCACTGAAATGATCAGGGTACTTGAATTTAGCCAAATAAATTCTCAGGATCTTGAATTTAGCCACTGATAATCTCAGGATCTTGAATTAAGCCACTGAAATTCTCAGGTACCTGAATTTAGCAACTACAATTCTCAGGAATTTGAATTGAGCCACTGAAATTCTCAGGTACTTGAATTTAGCCACAAATTCTCATGAACTTGAATTTAGCAAATGAAATTCTCAGGATCTTGAATTTAGCCACTGATATTCTCAGGATCTTGAATTAAGCCACTGAAATTCTCAAGTACCTGAATTTAGCAACTACAATTCTCAGGGACATGAATTTAGCCACTACAACTATCATGAGCTTGAATTTAGCAAATGAAATTCTCAGGAACTTGAATTGAGCCACTGAAATTCTCAGGTACTTGAATTTAGCCACAAATTCTCATGAACTTGAATTTAGCCACTGAAATTCTCAGGAACTTGAATTTAGCCACAGAAATTATCAGGTACTTGAATTTAGCCACTACAATTCTCAGGAACTTGAATTTAGTCAATGAAATTCTCATATACTTAAATTTAGCCACAGAAATTCTCAGAAACTTGAATTTAGCCACTGAAATTCTCAGGAACTTGAATTTAGCCACTAAAATTCTCAGGAACTTGAATTTAGCCACTGAAATGATCAGGGTACTTGAATTTAGCCAAATAAATTCTCAGGATCTTGAATTTAGCCACTGATAATCTCAGGATCTTGAATTAAGCCACTGAAAATCTCAGGTACCTGAATTTAGCAACTACAATTCTCAGGAATTTGAATTGAGCCACTGAAATTCTCAGGTACTTGAATTTAGCCACAAATTCTCATGAACTTGATTTTAGCAAATGAAATTCTCAGGATCTTGAATTTAGCCACTGATATTCTCAGGATCTTGAATTAAGCCACTGAAATTCTCAAGTACCTGAATTTAGCAACTACAATTCTCAGGAATTTTAATTGAGCCACTGAAATTCTCAGGTACTTGAATTTAGCCACAAATTCTCATGAACTTGAATTTAGCCACTGAAATTCTCAGGAACTTGAATTTATCCACTGAAATTCTCAGGGACATGAATTTAGCCACTACAACTATCATGAGCTTGAATTTAGCAAATGAAATTCTCAGGAACTTGAATTGAGCCACTGAAATTCTCAGGTACTTGAATTTAGCCACAAATTCTCATGAACTTGAATTTATGAAATTCCAGGAACTGAATTTAGCCACGGAGACTTGAATTTAGTCAATGAAATTCTCATATACTTAAATTTAGCCACAGAAATTCTCAGAAACTTGAATTTAGCCACTGAAATTCTCAGGAACTTGAATTTAGCCAAATAAATCCACAGGACCTTGAATATAGCCACTGACAATCTCAGGATCTTGAATTTAGCCACTGAAATTCCCAGTAACTTGAAATTACAGTAATCCCTCGCCACATCGCGGTTCAAGTTTCGCGGCCTCAGTGCATCGCGAATTTTTCAAAAATATTCATCAAAAAAAAAAATTCTAAATACCGCCATATCGGCAGCCGTATTGCGGAAAGCAGCGTTGTTTCATCGTGATGCGCGAGAGAAACGGTTTCCCAGGATGCCAGACAAAGAGAAAAACTCTCTCAGAGGCTTTGTACATACTGTACCCACGGGCACTCGGACAAGGCACGTGATTGGTTCCCGGCGCGAGATCGACGAATGAGAGCACGAGTGGATGTACAGTATCCCGTGATCTGATTGGCTGCGCATCATCGCATCTTCTCTAAGCTTCTTCCCTTGTTGTATCTCGCCACTCTCGTTCACGCTGTCAACTGTGTCTCTAGTATCTTAGTGTTGTGTTCGAAATTAACTGGTGAGTGTAGAACACCATAATACGTATCGTATGAGAGAGAGAGAGTGAATGTACTGTATAATATTAAGGTTTTATAATTAAATAGATTTAAGTAAAATATATTTAAAGTATAAATATACATATTTTAAACATTCTGGTACCCACACACACATATACGGTAATTCCTAGGGGGGCCAATCCTACTTCGCGGATTTTCACTTATCGCGGGGGGTTCCGGTCCCCATTAACCGCGATAAACGAGGGATCATTGTAGTCAATGAAATTCTCAGGAACTTGAGTTTAGTCAATGAAATTCTCAAATATATAAATTTAGGCTCTGAAATTCTCAGGAACTTGAAATGAGTCACTGAAATTCTCAGGTACTGAATTTAGCAACTATAATTCTTAGTAACTTACATTTAGCCACTGCAATTCTCAGGAACTTGAATTTAGCCACTGAAATTATCAGGTACTTGAATTTAGCCGAATAAATCATCAGGATCTTGATTTTAGCCACTGACATACTCGGGATCTTGAATTTAGCCACTGAAATTCTCAGGAACTTGAGTTTCGCCACTGGAATTCTCAGGAGGTTGAATTTAGCCACATAAATTAACACCAACTTGAATTTAGCCACTGAAATTCTCAGGAACTTGAATTTAGCCACGGAAATTATCAGGTACTTGAATTTAGCCGAATAAATCATCAGGATCTTGAATTTAGCCACTGACATACTCGGGATCTTGAAATTAGCCACTGAAATTCTCAGGAACTTGAATTTCAATCTTGACTTAAAGCTTTCGTGACAGCAGGAATTCATATTCTTTGGGTCTTTCAGTAAAGTAACGTTGATAGGTTCAAAGAAAATAACCAAAAACTATCGATCGCAACCCAAGCTTTCGTCATCTTCCTGATGAACCTATCTACGTGACTTAACCGAAAGACCCAAAGAATCTGAACTTGAATTTAGCTATTGAAATTCTGAGGAACTTTAATTTAGCCACCGAAATTCTCAGGATTTTAAATTTAGACACTGAAATGATCACGAACTGGAATTTAGCCACTAAAATTATTAGAGCTCAAACACGTGCGATGGGATCTTTGTAGCTGTTGTGGGGAGTGGCGGGTTTACGCAGTGTGGCCTCTTATTAGGTGTTGTTCACTAACAGCACTTGCCCAAAAGTATGGTAAAGCTATACGGGCGATCCTTGTCTTTTTGTCTATATTAAAACTTTATTACTTGGGGGACAAAAGCAGCTGAGTGTGGTGCTGGCCACCCACCCTCTGGTGTGCTGTGCCAGCCTTAATAGGTGCTACTCACTAGCAGCATTTGACCCAACATTATGTTAACACTATACGAGGGGGCGAGGGGGAAGGGGGGGCATCTTTGTCTTTGCGTATCTGTGTGTGTCTGCTTGTGCTGTAAGGAAAATGTGCATTCAGTAGATCGGATTGTTGTACCTACTTGCAACAGGAGGAGACCCCATGTGACAAGCTACTTCTCTCATGGACTGCATGGCACCACGGTTGGGAGCTGTAAAACACACAAAGATGCGGTACCACTCATTCAACCTTCTTTCAGCCCAGATCTTTCCACTGCACGAGCGATCCGCACCAGTGCCGTGCCAGAGACGCTCGATGGACGACAATGCGACCTCACGGCGTGCCTAGCTGTTGTCTGTGTCTCTGTGTGTGCCTATCTGTGTGTCTGTGTATGTGTGTCTGGCGGAGCCAGGAGATTGAATCTTTACCCTCGAGGCTCCTCCAGAAACAAGAAAAAGCCACTACGGATGGCCATGTGGAATGTTCGAATGCCCACTGCGGAGGAAAGGCTGCCACTCCTCTGTCAGGAGCTGGACCGGTACCGCCTGGATCTCTGTGGCATTCAGGAGGTCTGGTGGACCGGCTCTGGCTCCTGCCACCATGAGGGGTGGACAGTCCTCTACTCGGGGCAATAGACTGCCAAACAACAGGGTGTGGCTCTTCTTCTGAACAAAAGAATGAAGGGGGCGTGGGAGCATGGCGGTGAGGTGTGGGAAGCTGTAAGTCCCAGGCTACTTTGGACTCGCCTTCCCATCAACCGGAGGCGAGGAAATTGAATGAACCTACTGAAATTCCCAGGAACATGAATTTAGCCACTAACATTCTCAGGATCTTGAATTTAACCACTGAAATATTTATGACCTTGAATTTAGCCACCTAAATTATCATCAACTTGAATTTAGCCATTGAAATTCTCTGGAACTTGATTTTAGCCACTGAAATTCCAAGGATTTTGAATTTAGCCACCGAAATTCTCAGGATCTTTAATTTAGCCACTGAAATTCTCACGAACTTGAATTTAGCCACTAAAATTATCAGAGCTCAAACACGTGCGATGGAATTTGTAGCCGTTGTGGGGAGTGGCGGGTTTACGCAGTGTGGCCTCTTATTAGGTGTTGTTCACTAACAGCACTTGCCCCAAAAGTATGGTAAAGCTATACGGGCGATCCTTGTCTTTTTGTCTATATTAAAACTTTATTACTTGGGGACAAAAGCAGCTGAGTGTGGTGCTGGCCACCCACCCTCTGGTGTGCTGTGCCAGCCTTAATAGGTGCTACTCACTAGCAGCATTTGACCCAACATTATGTTAA
>NW_024705229.1:19932-60624 GCF_018977255.1 Callorhinchus milii | reverse complement strand
ATAGAGCAAACAATGTACAGTCCTGTTATACATTGTGGGTGTTGGTGAATAGTTCTTGTCCATAATGTATTGGCAGCACAGCTGAATTGTTGATTGATGAGGTCATGATGAGACTCGGAACGTGAAAACCGGTTGAGAGTTTTCCTGCTTAAACGTTGCTAGAAAACATTGGTGCAGAAGACTCATAGGTGGGTGGACAAACATTTTTATGAAGTAGAACGCAACATCGTCTCTTCATTATTGTATTACCCACAATGCACCACAACGTTGCGTAAATGTAAATCGGATAATTAAAAAAAAAAATGTGACCACAAAAATGTAAGTGGAGCAGTGTTGACGGCAATTGACAATGCTGAGGGCAGCCAAACCTTTTCTGTGTACGTAAGGAGATGAGGAGGGAGGCGGTGTCATAAGGCAAAGCTGCAGCGTTGAAGCTCCCACTCAGCGACGCCGCGGCGCCGACACATGCTCCCGCACTCTGCTCGCACCGCAAATGAGCATCTAATTTTAGATGTGACGAGCAACGCCTTGCCCATGACATAATAATTGTGCTTTTTACACATTGCGCCTGTGTGATATTGTTTTCCCACGTTTTTTTTTACAATATCACTTGAAGATCTGCTATTTTGTGAAGTTAACAGTAACACGTACATCTGTGTTGTGGCTTCTGTTTTGTCTGCTGCCTCAGAATGTGGCAAATTATCACCCTGCTCAAATTAGAGTGGGGCATTGGTAAGCTCCATTGGTGGTCCAGAATCAGTGGTGAAAGCCTCACAATTCAGTGGTGGAGGCCAGTCTAAACAACTTCCCACAAAGTGGTACTCATTTCATTAACCCCAGAAGGACGAAAAGCTGATTTTCTAACGTGAACTTGCAAATATATAATTGCAGAACAGCAATATTAGAGCCTCCACAGATATGAAAATGGTTCACGGTGCAGCAGTTGACTATTTTACATCTCATATTTTTTCTAATTTTATCCCGATTGTGCTTTGGCAATGTGAGACATAATATCCATTCTCTTGGAAGGCGATATTTTAGAGCTACCTCTGAAATATCTTCAAGTGACCTCTGCTCCACACAAGAGGGTTGGGTATACTCTTTCCCACCAACTTTGTCACCGAGCGTATTTTGCCACACGACAGTCAAACTAATACTCTTTGGTTTTTTCAGTAAAGTCACGTAGGTAAAACAAAATAAAATAAATATTTAGTTTTCACCTACGTGACTTTACCGAAAAAAATCAAAGAGTATGGATCCTTGCAGTTACGAAAACTTCAAATCTAGAGTCAAACTAATATGTATAATTCCTTGCGCTGGTATATAGCCGAATGAAGTGCAGAGCCAAATGTATATGCGAGTGTAGTTTTGTGCAGTCAACATCAACCCAGTTTAATCACGGGAGGACGCCTGCATTTGAATCCAGGGATATCACCACTGTCAGCTCATTATTCTGACCTCTGAGCCACTCAGCTTTCTCAATTTATGACATCATCAACTCGACCTTTCAACTTACGTCGCTCTGATTGAGAACTGTCAGCGCCAGCTCCTCTCTGCCCCTCAGGTAGGAAGAAAAGTAGCGGAATCCCTGGACAACACAGAGTTGAGTAAGGTCAACATGCGTGAGATCGCCACTTACCTTTCCAAAGTCAATAATTTGTAACTTAAGATTTAAGTAAAAGTGACTTCCAACCCTGAGTGTGCCAAGGACGGTGAGGTCATTAGGAAGCTCTGCAGTTTTCTCTTCAGCTCCCTTTCCTTCTCCTGATGGGCGAAACGAGTAAATCCATGCGTCACCATCAATCTCCACTCACGCACACACACGTACGTGCACCACATTTATCGGACCAGACATCCGAGACAAATGTTTCCATGTGCTAACGATCACTGCTAAAAGGCACAGATCACGTTAGCGGAGATATAAGCACTATGACTCGTACAGTGGCTTTTCCACTGTGCTGACATTAGAGGCACTTTTAAGAGATAATGTACAGTAAAGCATGACCACTTGCCAACAACGCTTTCATTGTTTTAACCCCAGTTTGAATTGGACTACTTGATATAGAGAGAAAAGTGCATTTTTTCATTTAAAATGTACAGCTAGCATGTGCACCACTTTTGTGTCAGAGAATGGCATTGGACTACGAATTCAAAGATCCACTAATGACTTCACTTTAGTAGGCAACTTTGTTCACACATGGACACAGCACACCTATTATATTGCCTGCAAAGGTTTTCTGCTGCACGTCCAACCAAAACTGCCGATTCCCAAAGCTGGAATAAGCCACATCAAGTGTAATACATTGCTCGTCTTGCTGATACAATTCGCAACTCTTTAGATTCCAATTTACAGGTAGGAACAACAGGTTCCACACTGCCCACCAGGGACTATTTGTCTGTGTGTCTAGCATATTTGTCTGTCGTGCACGAATGCGCTGTCCAACCAAGTTCCTACCTGCCCACTCCGAAGGAACGTGCTAATTACAGAGAACTGAAACCTGGATTTGAACCCAGATTTTCCGGGGTGCGGTTTAGTGTCTCTTGCACAGCATTTGCCAACTGAGCTACCTAGCCAACTAATCTACGTCGACATCATTTCAACACACAGTCACCTTCCAGACACCTCGTGAATTGCCATGGCTAAGGAATTTTTGAACACTTATTAACACCGCACCAGTCTGCAGAGCCACACGTGAACACGTGTGAAAAGACTTCGCAACGCTTTTAAGTGACAAGCGGTTTCAAGGGACCACGTAGAACATTTACACAAATAGAATGCATGGGGTTCAAGTGGCAGGTATAACCGTAAAGAAAACTTGTATCATTTAAATGTGCCACATAACCCTGAGGGTGTAAAGGTGCCACATTCCCTTATGTATAAAGGGTTTAAAGAGACCAGGTTTAACTTACAATTATGGTGCCATATGTATAAATGTTGAACTTCCATAGAGTTTAAAGCAGCTGTCCTCAGCCCGCTGAGAGGGGTGAAATACGTTTAAGGGACGTACAGGCTGTGGCATGGATACCGTGGTGGAGAAATCTAAGAAAAGCTGTTTCGGGTGTGGACCAATCAACTTCAAGGACAGTGCACATCATTATGAGAGTTGTTTCTTTTTGTTTGCATTTTGACTGCTTGTGTTGTGGTTATTGCAAACATGATCCCTTGTATAAAGGTGTCAGTTTTTGTACCAGTTGAAAGGGTAAAAACTTATTACTAAATCAACGTGAACAAATGCCAGCCTTTGACTGTCTGCGTGGACACATGCCACTGTGCATTGTAGCCTAAGTAAAATTGCGAGGTGTCTTGATCGTGGAAGAACCAATCACGTATAACGTGTATGCAAATAGGATCGAATAGTACTTAATAAGACCATATATATGGCTTAACAACAGGAGCCAGGAACACGCTCTACCCACAGAGGGCCACAGAGTTTAAAGGCATCGCGTATCAGCTGTACTCACTATGCTCATGCTGACATGCCCGCGCCGCGACCTCGCCGCATGTCACGCAGATCCACGACGTGTCGACACCGCCGCTTCTCTCTCCATCTGCGAAACGAAGAGGCGACATCAATTCAAAAGAGTTGCAGCGTTTAGAGATTACTAAATAATAAAACGCGGACGTAACAGCAGCACACGGTTGTGGATACCGCGACCTGCAGGCACGCCGCTGTGTATCTGCAGGCAGAGAATTTGCAAGGCGGCTCAATGATAACGTTGGCAAGACAAACGCCGTTAATTACATCGGGTTATAATTAAACGTTGTGCCAATTAGCAGGGCGCCGGCTGCCATTCATTCCCAGGCTGCTGAACAGTGATGTAATGGTTACAGCACGACGACTAAGCTGGTGCGTCTACGCGCTATGTACTAACCGCGCTCGCCTCTGCGCATGATTAATACCTAAGTTGTGGTTGCCTCAAGAGAAGCATTACGTTTACTGTGGGATGTCCACGCACGCTGCTCGCACCAGCTGACGGCTCACGACGCGCCGCCGCCGCCGCCTGACATCGCGAGGCTACGGAGGAGCCAATCGAGGCCGTACATTCCATAGACAGAACACGGTTGGCCCCGCCCACAAGGACTCGCCGACCAATGGGAAGCGGCCGTCGCGCAGTCGCGTGCGCGCTCTAAGCCAATGGGATGGCGAGGCGCGGGCGGCGCGCTTATCTGTTGTAGGATTTGAGAGCGTGGATGCTAGCAGTGTTGAATGAATGGGAGGCTGGTTAAGTCCCCAAATGTAATTTGACAAGGCCAGGGGATTTTAATTTGACAGGGGATTGTTATTCTATTTATTTCCTACGGCTGCAGAGCGGCGACTACGATTTCACATTCAGGCGGTCAAGCCAGACGACGAGCGCGGTCATGAGCAGCGGAGTTTAGCGCCGCGGTGATGATTGTCTCCGTCGTATTTTTGCGGACGGGGCATTGCGTCGTGATATTAAATGTGTCCACACGATGGGTCGCTTCGTTGAGTTATTAATTGTGGCCAGGTCGCTTCTGAAAAAAAGGGAATAGCTCGGTGGGCTTTATCTGATAAGATAAAAAAATTATATGGAGATTTATTTGAAAAAAAAAGTTTACATTTCCTATACTTTATACCCTATCGTGTATTTTGCATTGTTTGTCGTAACGTTCAGACCCCGTGTACCAAACAGCTGCAATGGGTTTGAATTGAGCACGTAATCGTAATAATCACCTGTTTTATGAATGACTTTAGTCAATACAATACACTACAGTGTATTGACTATTCTGAGTCTAGAACACGCTTGTGAAAGATATGGCTTCCGAGTCCCATTTTTTTCAAATAAAAGCTTTGGAAAATCGATGGCCATTAAGGCCCTGGTTATTGTATACATTTTTTTTGCTATTTGTGACTGATGTACATTGTAGATGTGTGTGCGTGTGTGCGAGTGCAGGATAAGTGGGTTCGGACACATGGATGTGGGTCTCCTCCAGCCTCTCCATGCGAAAAAGAGCCCAGCCTACCGGTACATGCCCAAATCACGAAGTAAAAAAGAGCCTTGCACCTTCTTGCACTACATATCAACGGCACTTCCCACGTCTGTATTACATCTTTTGTTGACACTATCTAAACCCTCCATGGATATTAAAGTTAGTTAACAAGTTGAGAACCCTTTGGCCCTGCAATGGAAAATAAGAGGTGGCTATAATTTTCATATTTTTCTCACAATCTTGTGCTTGGTGCACTAAAAGTAATGTTTTTTTTAATGTAAAAACATTTATTGTGAGGTTTTTTTTTGTTTTATTCTCTAGTGTTAAGAGAATATGCTGGTGAAAGCATTACATGCGTAGGGAACAAATTTAAAAGTTAAATGTGAAATGAACCGTGTCAGCCTTGTGTATGCATTACTCCCACCTCTTCAGTGTCCCTATTTCTTCCGAATTTCTTCTGCATTTTCACTTAAATTCATTGCTTATTTGTTACGTGAAAAATCCTATTTAGCAAGTTACCCAGCTAGTTTTGGTGCAGCAGCCCGCAGCCACGATTTATTGTTGGGTTGAGAGGAGCCCAGCCAGCAGCCAGCCAGGAAACTCGAGGCATTTTACGATTTCCAACTCATTGGTCATTAAAATTAGTTAACATTGAGGAATTAACACTGGTTTTCCACGGTCAATATTAAGATACATAATTGATTTTTAGGTTAGGTCACCTAATTTGGCCAGATCGTCACGTTGCCTAACCCAAAAATCGATCACGATTCTAGGGATGAATCGCATTCCCGTTCACGTGTTGACACCTAACGGATTCAGAACGACCGTGTTTGCCGGCAGGAGAGGGCCGGACGCTCTTCCTGGTGGCCGGCTACGCGCGCTACGGCTGCCCCTACGTGTGGGCTCGCTCCAGCCACGAGCGGCTGCTGCGCCTGGACACGAGCGACGCGTCCGTGCGAGATAACCCACTCAAGCTGCGCACCACCTCCGCCTGGCCCAATGCCGGTGGGTCAGTGTGTGCTCGTGTCTCTATATGGCAGTCGCTTCATACCTCTTTTCTACTGCACAACCAAGCTGTGCCGTGCCGAGCCAGTCCAGCACAAATCGGGAGTGCGCCAGATTCGTTTTTCCACTGGAGAATCCAAGCCTTGACGTTAGTTTGCCACTGACATGTGGTGTTCACGCACTGCACTTACAACGTGGTGACCTGCAGAACACTGGGCAGCTACATCTCAGGAATGTGGCACAATAGGGAGCGCAGGTGGTACATGTCTATCATTAAATAACCAAATACACCTTGGATTGTTCCATGACCTGCCAGCCAGCCTTCAAACTTCACTTGATAACGTCAAAGTGCACCCTGCCCAACACAAGCGCAGTCGTGCCATCACCACAGCTTATTGGTGAATGGCGTTTGTTGTTGCAATCGTTGCTGTGTGCGCATCTTTGTGCGTTTGCCTGAACTGTGGATAGCGGGGTGGGGGGAACGTTGGTACAGCGGTTTGCTCACTACGCTTGCCGCGTGCGTGTGTAGACGTGCACGTGTGGGACGTGGTGGCGGAGGTGGTGCGCCTGTGCGCGTGGCCTGCACCCCGCAACCCCCTGGCACTGGACATGGCTGCCCTGCACGCCCTCCCGCCCACCGAGAGGGTCTGGCGACAGGCGCGCTGCTCGCCTTCCTGCACCGCGTGTGTGCCACCGCGGATCGCAGCAAACCGCTGCGCTCAGCAGGTAACAGCAGGGACGGGGCAAGGCAGTGGTGGGAATCTCTGCGGGGACAATAACTTCCTTGTCACTCAGAGAGGGTTCGTACACATAAGGCCCTGATGCATGCAGCAGCATTTTTCGATTTAAAGCTTTCGTGACTGCAGGGATTCATCTTCTTGGTTCTTTCGTAAAGTCACGTAGAAGGGAAGTAATAAAATAATAAAAATAAAACATAATAAAATAAAATAATTCTCATATGTTTTATTTTTATTATTGTATTACTTCCCTTCTACGTGACTTTACCGAAAGAACCAATAACATGCAGCAGCAGTAGAAAATGACGATACTCTCCTGACAATTGGTAACAAAAGATGAAAATCTTTGTCCTGCCACTGTCTAAATTAAGTTGCAATCAGGACTCATGAGTTGTTGCAAGGACCGAACCCTTGGTCACAATTGCTCCTTTTTGCTGTCTAGAAATCATCTTTTGCGTGTATTTCTACCCTTGCAAGGGTTGCCTGTTTAAAAAAAAATGCGTGTTCATAGTACCAAAAAGTGCGTGTGCAGGTGTCCAGTGGATTGTCACAGGATTGAGATGCCGATGGCTTGAAGAGGCTTTCATCGAGCAGTGGATCAATGTTTGATGGTCCCTAATGGAGATAGGACAATCACACTGTGAGCCTCATCTGACATCACCTGTGTCTCTTACAGTGCTGGAGGAGCTCCCGCTCCTCACTCAGCTGCACATGGAGTCCATGCGCTCAGTCATGTCAAACAGCAGCCCACCACCGCGCGCGGCCACACCCCCCAGCCCTCGGCCCGCTCCTTTCATTGGCCGGCCCGTGACCCTGGCGACGCAACCCAGACAATCGGTGGCGGATGAAGGTGCGGGAGGGTGGCAGTTTGAGTTGGGTCCACCTCCCCTGCGGCCAAAACCCAACTGAGACTTAACGAGGGACATTGAAGAGGAAAGAGAGACTTTGCCGGTGGTCTGGGCGACGTCGGTCCGATCGCAGAAGATGTACGACGTGTACACGCGTACAAAAGGCACGCTGGCTCGCCTTGGATGTTCCACTTATGCCCCGTGTCATATCTGCAGGCATTTTACAGCCTTAAGCTTAATTCTCTGGAAGTTAACGGATATTTAAAAGCTCTTAACACTGATCAGCAAAACTTTTTATCAAATAAACTGAGCGATTGTGAACACTTAAGCCAGCGGTTCTCAAAACTTTTTTTCGTGGACCACTTGAAAATTGCACCTCATTAACTTTTTTTTCCCTACAAATTAAAGCACATAACTCATTTTAATAACCATAGTTAACTCCCTAGCCTGCTATGAAGGTCGTGGTTTTGACGCCGACGCCTGTACGTTAGGAGTCTGCATGTTCTCCCGGTGGTCACGTAAATTTTTCTCCGAGTCCTCCGGTTTATCCCTCCACATTTAGAAACATGCGCTTAGAGTATTTGGCTACTATTAATGTCCATGTGATAAGCCACTTCGTTGAGCTATCACTTGTGGTCAGGTCGCTTTTGAAAACGAGCTATATAGCTCATTGGGCCTTACCTGGTCACATAAAAAAGATTAAATTTCGATTTAAAGCTTTCGTGACTGCAGGGATTCATCTTCTTGGTTCTTTCGGTAAAGTCACGTAGAATGGAATACATAAATCACGACGTTTCGATCGCCACACAGGCGATAATAAAAATAAAACATAATAAAATAATTCTCACGACGTTTCGGCCACAACACAAGCAGCCGTCCTCAGGTGAAGACCAGGTCTGCTGCTTGCGTTGTGGCCGAACGTGAGAATTATTTTATTGTTTTATTTTTATTTTTCCATTCTACGTGACTTTACCGAAAGAACAAGAAGATAAAAAAAATTGTTAAAATTTTTTGGAAATAAACTGAGCCCTTGTCACTCTCACATCATCACCATTGTCAACAGCTATTCTCAATCCACTTCTCGGTGACATCTTCCAGCACTGACACCACCTTCCGACTTGGCAATGGAGCAGAACGGGAATCCTCAATGTGGACACTAACAATCATGAACATAGATATTTTGTGAAAACAAAATTAAGAAATCTATAGCCAAAACCCCAAAGAGTAATAATGTGTCTTTTATTGTAGGTGCTGGTGTTACATTGAACAAAGAAATGTAGCAATTAGTTTTTATGGATTGTAAATCTTAAATATATTTTGTTTTCATGTTTACATGTATTTTTTTATAAATAATTTTATCATTTTGTTGATAATTTCCATATTTGATTTACCATACATTCTCTTCATCGAAGGTCTCCTTTGCAAAATAAACTTTTGTCAAAATAGGCTCTCACCTAGATATAAGTAAAGTTCACATTTGTACGTTCACATATGGTGGAGCAGTGGTGCAGAGCTCGTGCACTGCGCGATGAGTCTGCTGACCCAAGTTCATATTCAGGCACAACGAACATCGGTGGTGAGTTTTATCTGAACCGGTCTTGGGCTTCCCCTTCACCAACCCACATGGGCCAGCATGGCGAAGTATGGTCAAACAACCTTGCTAACTGACGTGGCATGGGGGAGGCCATCCAGAAATAGATTGACAAATGGCTGTCCATTTTAATATTTGTATTTGTTTTATATGTACATCCGTCAAATTGAAATTTTCTGTACTGTCCTTGGAAGCCAACGACATGTTTAATGCAGGTGGTCGCCCATCCAACCACTAGCTAGGCTCAAGCCAGCTTAGCTTGTGAGATCTGACAGGATCGGGAGTATTCCGGGTGATTTTCTCATAGGCCACTTGTACATGTGTTCATTATAGCATCGACGACGGCTTTAGCGTTGGGGTTGTGTTTCGTCGCTCGGGAGATCCAGGCTGCCAGGCACCAGCTCGCACTGGAAGTGGCGGGCGAAGGCGCGCAGGAGCGGCGTCTCGGCCTCTGGGATGGCCACGCGGCGGTCCAGCTCGCGCGACAGTGACGTGACGCCCAGGCCCTCTAGGCCGCACGGCACCACGTGCTCGAACCAGCGCAGGTCGCAGTCGCAGTTGAGTGCGAGCCATGCCACGTCACAAAGCGGCGCAGTGGATACCTGGTACAGAACACTCAGCTTAAGCAGTTGTCTCAACAGCATGAGTCCCAGGGCTCCTGTGCGAAAGAAATACTGCCCTCGCGAGGTTGTTAACACTAGACTTGAAGCTTTCGTGACTGCAAGGAATCATATTCTTAGGTGTTTTCGGTAAAGTCACGTAGGTAAAACATCAAAATTAATAAAAATAATAAAATAAAAATAAAGATCACGACGTTTCGGAGGCAACACAAGTCTCCGTCATCAGGTGGGACAGTCACAGCCAGATCAGCTGCATCAAGTGAGGCAATGATTCAAGATGTAATCCCTTAAAAGCGAGTTGAGGCTACCACATTCTGATGAGCCCCCCCCTCTCTTCCCCCCTCAACTCGCTTTTAAGGGATTACATCTTGAATCATTGCCTCACTTGATGCAGCTGATCTGGCTGTGACTGTCCCACCTGATGACGGAGACTTGTGTTGCCTCCGAAACGTCGTGATCTTTATTTTTATTTTATTATTTTTATTAATTTTGATGTTTTACCTACGTGACTTTACCGAAAACACCTAAGAATAGGTTGTTAACAGCTTAGTTAATGTGTCAGCTCTTGTGTCAATCCATAACTGGACGAAGAACTCCCCATGCCATGTCAGCCATGGGGATTTCTTAACCATACTTCACCAAGCTAGTCAGCTTAGATGGTGAAGGGGTACCGGGAATAGTTCAGATATCACTCGCCACTGATGTTAACTGTGGCTGGAATTCAACTTGGGTTGCAGGAGTTTCACGGCACAGTGATCAAAATGAATGCGCCACCACTCCACCCGAGTAGGTTTAAACAAAATGAGGAAAACTATTCTTAGATTAAATTCTTAAAGTGTAAGAATCTGATGGACGAATCCATATTGGCGATTTTTATAACATTTCCAGCCTGTCTCTCTCAATCCCCCCTCTTGACTCACACAGCAGTGCACCCATGCATCCTGAGCAAACACAGGTTTGGGATAAATTATAATGAAAATTACAGCAGCGCCGATATCTTCAACCACAACGAAGGTCACATTGTGTCGCACCTCACGACGAACGATGCGATAATTTTAATTGAGCCGCGGTCTGCTTGGCGCGTGCCGCTCACCGATGGCGCAGATCTTGCGCTCGCCGACCCAGACACCCGTGTGCTGCTCATGCGAGTGGGCGGGCACGCCGAGGTCGCGGCATGCGTCCGCTGCCACTCGCTCCAGCTGGCAGACGTACCAGCGCAGGCTCCTGCGGTGCCGGGCTAGGTGCAGCACGGGGTAGCACACGAGCTGGCCCGGTCCGTGGAACGTGATGAGGCCGCCGCGGTTCGTGCGGTGGAAGTCGGCACCCAGAGCTCGCAGCCGGGTCTCCACTTCGGCAGGGTACGGCGCCTGGTTTGCGTTCATTCGTTTAGGAGTTTTGTGTCATGAATAATTATTAAATAATAAGTCATTTTACATAATAACGATAAGTACATTTGGTAGTATGCGTGGAATTCTTATAGCACGAGACTATCACAAAAAATCTAGTCTGGTAGTTGGGGGAAATATCGTGTGGTTTTACTGATAATTTTTCAAATATGGCAAAGTTTGTACCATGATGCAGGCACATTTAATTTGGTCTATTCTTTTGCAAATAACATCACAGGATCATTACCATCCGCTGTGACGAAGACAGCACAAAAACTTTTGCGGTTAATACACCTGGAGTATTAATCGGGGTGGCCAGCTGGCTCGAACCGCGAACACCTACAAAAAGTGATGAGCGCATTTCTGCTGGGTCACGTCACAGCTACATGCAACATTATACTTCAAACTCACCTGGCGGATGCCCACAGTGTACACGGGCTCGTGCTCACACAGGAGCAGGGTGTCAGGCGGTGCAGGGCCGCTGGGCGCCGCCAGGTGGTCCAGCAGCGCTCGCGCCAGACGCGTCTGCACGGCGAGGGCCTGCGCATACCCACGCGGCCCAGCGACACCACCCGCACCACGCGGCCTGCCGCCACCGCCGCTGCCATGGCTCGCTCCAACACCCCCTTCACCAGTTCAGTCCTCCCAAGTGCTCGAAACCAATCTTCGGTAAATCCAAAAGTTAGATAAATAATTTTCTTACTATGTATTCATATTTCTTGATTGTTTTGTGTGTTTCACCTTGCCCTGATTTTTTAGTTTTGCTCCATCTTGTGATTAGGTTATTTTAGAAAATTTTTGAAAGTACTCATTAATATTTTATTCCTTCAGTCAGGAAAATCTTAGCTCGATACTTTAAAAGTAAACGTAAATGAATACGTCGTGTATTTCCACAAGTCTTACTGCTCCCCCAAGACTTTCAAGATAGTCCTGCTGGGATTTAAAGCTTATCGCTAATGACTCTTTTTTAAACGACAGTAGCACCTCCTCAACAGCCTTGTAAAGGTCACGACCGCTGTCAAGGTCACGACCGCTGTCAAGGTCACAACCGCTGTGCATGCATCGGTCTCACGACTCCGCGATCCTCTCAAAGACGAGCCGGCGTCCCCGCGAGTCTCCGACCCTCCGCGGCCTGGCCTCGTAGACGCCCTCGGTCCGCAACGCGGCGTGGCCGCTGGCCCGCGTGGCCACGTGCCGCACCTCCAGCAGGTGCCGTAGCACGACGAGCAGGAAAACGGCAACGCCCAGCGCGTTCACCAGCACCGCCAGCCCTGCCGCCGGGTCCCTAGCCACCATAGCCCGCGCCGCCCTCCATCGGTAAGGTCCTGCAACAGGGAGATTGCAGCGTGGGATTTAAATGTTTTTTTCCTTTCCCCAATGTTGTCTTCAGAAAGTTGATGAGGTGCCATTCGCAGGACTTGAAGGTGATTCTGCGAGGGAAAATGGAAGGGATCGGTGGAAGAGGATACACGCAGATCAGTTGGTGGGAGAGTTCGGGCAATTTTACAAGACTCCATGTGAGATGCTGAAGAACACGAAATATGGAAAGCATCTATCATGGTCATCCACCCTCAATATGAGGATGACACTATAGAGTATAGACTCCTGAGTGTGCTATGGGCATTAGGTTGAGACAAAGTATCCATTCGCATCTATCTCAGAGCAGTGCAACCCTTCATGTTAGAGACGGCACCCAGATCCAGATTCCACGAAGATGCCTTCAAGTGACCTCTCGTCCGCACAGTAGGTGGCAGCACGTTTCCTCTCTGTTACTTAACTAAATTATCTTATAAGTCAAAAGCAATGTTTTACTTTCACTCAGATATGTAATTAAGTGCGGAATAATTGCACGTCTTTTTAAATCCTTTATATTAAGTTCGCTTGCTTGCTTAGGACCGTGCAAATCTTTCGGTCGTTTTTTAACCCACTTCCCGTGATCCAATCGAGCTGACATTTTGCACACAGACTCGTTGTGCGTGACAATTAATGTTCGTGAAAAATTTTTTCCAAAATTTTACACTTTTTAGACAAAAATATTATATTTAATTACCAATTGCTTAATGGTGCAATGCAATCATCTGACCCATAGGTGGCAGCCATCTCAAGCCAGAGGACGAGAGGACTCTAGCCGCCACGCATATAAAGATTTATAGTGAAAAACTTTGTTTTTACTGGTTATACTTATTATGCATTCAGTAGTGTAATGGTGAGGGCGGAAAGCATCGATGTGGTAGAACATTAATCAGTACGGTACAATGGGTTTTTAATGCATGGTCTTCTACTGCCCAGAACGTTGTCCCGCCATAGGCACATGAGTTATTATTTTTTTACTGGCCGGGAATAACAAGAAAACTATGGAAGTCATATTAAAGAATATTCATTCATATTAATGTCACAATTTGCGGTCTTTTTAAAACGCGAACCGAGTATAACAGCCACCGAGCTTCCGTAGATGTCAAGCTAAACAAGCATTTGACGTTACTGCAATCGTATATTATACATTTAATTGACACCGTGCGAATTAAAATATTTTCATTCTTGTCTAAGTTAAACGTCAGCGATGCAGTAGGCTACAAGTGTTTAATAATGTATTTGCATCATCAACCTGTCAGACGGCGGCCTGGCTAGTCGAGTTCTAGATTTAACCCCTGCGTGGGTCGAGATGAAGTACGACTTTTACAACTCGCAAATGTCGTTACGTCGTTAACGAAGACTTTGCGAATACAAGGACACATTACTGAAATTGAGAGGTATCACAAATGTGGCGTTTATATTCGGGTGGGAACGATGCAAAGTGCGGGTAAAGTGACTCACAAACACCGGGCTCTGTGATGGGGGTTCAGTGCGCATGCGCACAACGTAACGGGGGCTGGGGTGGGAGTGGTGGTGGTGAATTGTGGTGGTGATGATGGGAGTGATGGTGGTGGTGGAATTGTGGTGGTGATGGGAGTGATGGTGGTGATGATGGGAGTGATGGTGGTGGTGATGATGGGGGTAGTGATGGTGGTGATGATGGGAGTGGTGGTGATGATGGGAGTGATGGTAGTGGTGATGGAGTGATGGTGGTGGTGATGATGGGAGTGGTGGTGGTGATGGGAGTGGTGGTGGTGATGATGGGAGTGATGGTGGTTGTGATGGTGGTTGTGATGATGATGTAAGTGATGGTGGTGGTGATGGAATTGTGGTGGTGGTGATGATGGAGTGATGGTGGTGGTGGTGATGATGGGAGTGATGATGGTTGTGATGATGATGGAAGCGATGGTGGTGGTGGAATTGTGTGGTGGTGATGATGGGGCAGTGATGATGGGAGTGATGGTGGTGGTGATAATGGGGTATTTGTCGATTTAAAGCTTTCGTGACTGCAGGATTCATATTCTTGGTTCTTTCGGTAAATTCACGTAGAAGGGAAATAATAAAATGACAAAAAAATTATACTTATTTTAATAATTTCCCTTCTACGTCACTTTTCCGAAAGAACCATAATATAATGGGGATAGTGATGGTGGTGGTGATGATGGAAGTGATGGTGTTGATGATGGGAGTGATGGTGTGGTTTTTTATAGTAATGGTGGTGATTCTGGTGATGACTGATGATAGTGATGATGGTGGTTGTGGTGAAGATTGCGATGGTGATTATAGTGGTGGTGGTGTGATGATGAAATTGATCACTGATGGTGGCGATGTAATAGTGGTCATGTAGATGGAGATGTGAATGATGATTAGAGTGATTGTCATTTTCTACTTCTGTAATAGTGGTGATAGTGTCGTTTGTTGCCAGATAGAAGGGTAAAGAACCAATTATCAGTGTGTAGTGTTTGTAAAAAGCTAATACTGTACAGTATCAAATTATACTGATGAGGTATGATAGAATACAGATGTAAAAAAACACATTTATCCAGGAAAGCCTCATTGAGACTCAGGAATTTGTAAGCTTTTGGAAAGCAAACGATGACAGTACACGTACACAAAACATTGCTCGTTTTGAGGTGCTGGCACTCAAAGATCCGCAGACGAGTTCACAAATCACAGCATCTTGCTGCGCTTCATTTCAAGTTCATGTATTAGGTATAGCCCTGTGACCCATTCGGCTCTTGAATCGGGTGCAACCGCAACAAACAAAAAACATGAACAAAAAACATCTTGAAGTGAATATGTGACTAAGTGCAAACAGAAAATCCAAGAAAAGACAGCAAAATATTGCAGAAAAAAGCACCGTACACCAACGCTGTGTGCAAAATCCAAGTGGGATGCAAGTCAACAACAACAACAACCATAAGAAAACTTAGATTAAGGCCATCAGTCTAACTCGTACTACAACAAACAAACATGGCTAAACCAATACACTTTTCGAAATCACCAAATAAAGCCATGAAAGCAATGAAAAGCAATCATAGGAACTGTGACGGAATTTTCACAATAAATGGCATAAACACTGTACCTCCGTCCAGAGGATCCAGGAGTTTCACATGACTATTCGATCCCTGCGTACATGCCAATGAGCTCTGCTAGCCACGACGAGAAGAGGGCTTTTGGAGCGGGAGTTCGTGCAGGTTTTTGCACTTTCTCCTCCATATATGGTCCATAGATAGTTTTGGTTTACATCGCCACCATCCATTACTAGTGACTCGGCTTTCCTGTACTACCGTGTATCTATAAAACGCACAAATAACTTGCATGCACTGCCATCTCCTGGCCAAGGTCCGTAAACCTTGGGAGGTTCCATACATAGTATTTGTGTGATTCCCAAGCCTCGTCTCCAAGGATCTGGACTATTCGATGCGATGGGCATACGACTTGAATAAAATCCATTCTGATCTCTCACGAAACAACATTCGTGCAGTGCCCACTTGCAAAATGTACACGTGCGACGCACACTACATCACAAAACATTGAGTCTATCAATCTTGATTTGAAGCTTTCGTGACTGCAGGAATCCATACTCGTTGGTTCTTTCGGTAAAGTCACGTGGGTAGAAAATACAATAAATCACGACATTTCGATCGCAACACAAGCGACCGTCTTCAGGTGGTGGAACAGAGTATTGAGTCTATCCACAAGATGGCGAGCTGGACCATAGAGACCCACTCAACCCACTCGCAATCCCATCCACAAATCTCAACGCCAACCCCCACCGCTCAATGTCACTTTGCCCTCCCTTGCTACCCTCCTTCCAACTTCCAGTTGCATGCAGCTCAGTCTCATAAAGGGCAGAGTGGGAACAGCAGTCAGGCAGGCAGATACACCGTGCAAGCCTCTCCACCTTGACCATGGCGACTGGGATGGGAATGAATGTCATCGGAGTTGGGTGCCTCTCCGTGTGGTTGTTGATTGCGACTTGTGGGGTGGCTCATACTCACGGCTCTGGACGTGAGTACTCTCAGCTTGCTGCACTCCGATTTGCACGCACGTGGTGGTGGTGGTGGTTGTTGTGGGTTCACGCTCTAAAAGCGCTGGCGCATCTCGCATAGACCCCCCCCACACCAACATTCGTGTGTCGCTTTGGTTTGCAGTGAGGACAAATCTATCAAAAAAGCAGCAAGACAAAGACCTAACGGCACCCGATGTGTCTTGTTCTGAAATATTTCATTGATGTCGATTAAAGTACTTTTTTAATATATAATTTTGATTTAAAGCTTTCGTGACTGTGCAGGGATTCATATTGTTGGTTCTTTACTATTTCCCTTCTACGTGACTTTACCGAAAGAACCAATAATACTTTTTAATACTTAAAACACAAAAATAACACCGAGTGACCGATTAAAAGTGTTTTTAAAGTAAAGGGCTTTGCCTCAAAACGTCGCCGATTTTATGTTTTTTTGTTTCATTTGAGACAGTGTTATGGACGAATGTTTGGGGGTTTTTTTACGATTAAATATTGATCAGTCAGGAAAAAAACACGTTTTTTTAGTTAAGTAATACTTTGGTTAAAGTCTCAACTGTACCGTAACAAATATAGTAGGACTCTTGCAATGTCCTGCACTACGCTAATACATTTTTTACTGTGGTTTACATCCTCATTTTTTTTTCATCTTTATTATAGCCTAGGACTATAGGGCATGCAAAGGCGGCTCTCGGAATAGATTTGTATGTGGCAATTCGGGGCATTAATACGAAAAACACAAAAAGCCATTTGCAGTCAGTAAGCTTGTAAAATCTGAGGAGCGTCAAATACATTTACGAATAAAACGCCGGAATTGCAACAATATCAAAAATGCCTACACTTTAGCATATCTGGAAAGTATTTAATCTCTCTAATCTAGTTGAAAGTTTATTTAATTTATAAACCGCTGACATGTTTTCACTATTGATTAAAATCCTACGATGTTCTTGCAATTGTATAATTTTTTGTCAATTTATATACTTAATATCTTTTGGATCGCACTGCTATGTTTAGTTTTTTATTACAGTACGTGACATGTTTCTGCTCTACCGTATTTGGTGCTACGTATACGGCTTCCCTTGAAAATAATGGTAATTTATCTCGCGTGGGTGTAGATAATGGTCATTTATCTGTGATTATCTCAACTTAAAAAGACCAAAACAAACCTCATGGCTCTATAGTTGAAAGTCATAAGCCCTCTTGGGCTCAAATAGTGATACTGTACTACGTTAATCGCCGTTACAAGCACAGCAATGGTTTGTTTGTCTTGGTCTTGCGAGTTGAGACTGCACAAAGCACAGCCACACTGCAGCCCTTTGTGTCAGCGTTAAAGGTTTCAAGAATTCCTGAGAAGTTTTCATTTTTGTATTCATTCATTTTTCACCTCGGCCACATTTCTTCGCCAAAACTCACCCGGAGAGGCCGACTTGAGAGCCAATTCAAGGAGTACCCCCCTGTATTTTTTGGAATTTAGAAATTGTGGGTTGTTTTTTTTTATATGTATATACCTGCTGGCACATAAAGGACTCGTGCTTGTGTGGCTGCTGATCAATGAGGTGGGTTTATTTTTCCTCCCTACGCTTGTGTAGGCCAGAAAAAGTTATGCCATTATGAGCGAAAGCTCGCACACAAACCCTCACCCGTTAATGAATATATTTGGGCACAGTGGTGCATGGTGATTTCATCATCATCATGCAATGTTGGATTAATGCCTCGTCAGGCCACCACTACCACTCACAGTCCTCAAATCTATTAAATTATAAATAAAATATAATGTACAATTGTAATTATGGATGAGGTCCTTGCCACCAAGCCATCTGCCTCATGGGGGGCTATTTCACCATACTTCACCACACTGCTCATATTGCACGTACGATTATAATCAATTTGTATTTATGGGTTTCACTGGAATAAATAGTAAAAATAACAATACAAACCATTACAGCACCTTGGCCAGTCCACTGCTGGATGACAGCATTCCCATGCTGGGTCTGACCATGTCAGTCTGTACAGGCTGGTGAAGAAGTGACAGCACCCAGTACATACTGTAGCTCACCACAGTGATTTATCGTGGCCAAATTAAAAGCAGGTTACCTCGTCGTTTGTATTCCAGTCAAACATAAGGGACTGCACATTGTCAGCAGCCCGGCTGATGTGAAGTGGACATTGTTTATTAATGTTGGTACAGCGGCATCTCAGTACTTATGAAGTCACCCAGGGGGTTACAAGGGAGACCAACGTACCCCGGCGAAACCTTATTTAGGACTGCGGTTTGAGAAGTCGTCGGGGACGCGCTATACACCCTACCTTCTTGGGATGGTTTAGACGCAGTTTGCGTGAGTTTCGAGGCTAGTACCATACTATTACAAACCGTTAATTATAAGGGCGGCGGGACACTTTCTTGGAAGAATGGCTTTCGCATTAGTACTTTAATCAGACGAACTAAAAGGTCTAGTCAAGTATACCTTAATTGGGTAGCGACCTCATTGGATCAATTTCAATCACAATTTCGCTGAAATACGGCGTTATGAGTTTGATAGGTCGCAATTTGGAACGGCGGGTTCATCAAGCGACGTAAGGATTCTCAAAAGTATTCCGTTATGATAAATGCCCGCCATGCTTCGTTACCACGTAAGCGCAGAAAACCAAATTAACATGAACAGTTTAAGCTTAGGGCCTTCAAGGAAGAACGCAAAGCTATGCACTATCATTTCACGAGGCCTCAACAGGCATGAAACGTCAATGTAATGTCAATATAGCTTCGTGGTTTTACATCCCTAATACGGGTTCGTTGCGTACCACGATTTTCTCAGCCGCTCGCAAGCTCAATGCTAGTGATCCCAATTTATGCAGTGCATCGGGAGGTGCAAAGTTCATTGATGGGGAAAGGCTCGTGACGGGATAGCCGATTCTTTCTCTGCGTCGAAATATCCCGTAGCGATTATTAACATGCCAGTCATTTGGTCTACTGGTACCTTGTCAGAAACCTGGCCTCGACTTTTAATATATCGTACGGAGCGTTATAGTCACGGGGAAAACGGAAAGGGATTGCTGCTTATAAAGACTCCAGGAGCGGATGAAGGTAACGTTTGTCAAATGCTGGCTAGGTACGTTTCCATGCTGGAGTGCCTGTATTATACGTATAAGCGGAGACGGTGCAAGGACTTAAAGGCTCAGGTCCCAACAGCACCAAGCGGTCAGAATTAGGATGGCAAGTTAACGAAACTGAAACTCCGCAACATCACTAATATTTCCTAGGTAGGAGCAACGCGGGCCAGAGTGGGCCCACCAGTGGGATGCCCCATATTGTCTGATGACAACTTCTTATGCAATGGGGATTCCCGTTGAATGGTCTAGACACCTCGTGCGCCCTACAATTCCGCTTCAAGGGTTGTCCGCCCAACTTGGGGAACCTGGAATACCTATTGTGGTTTCAGGTATCTGAGACCTCATAAGCGTTTTGCTCTCAGGACGGACACTCGTGCACACTCCCGGCGTCAATCGTTTATTCGGCTGGCAGTAACCCAAGAAATGTCTATCGTATACCCACTTTGAGTGGTGTCAGCCGCGCGGCGCATTTCCGGGATGGGGCGTTCCGTTAGTGCGCTTGAGATTGCCCCGGTCGAGCCAACTTGTTTAACTGGGAACCTATACCGGTCAAATACAACGTACAGGAGAAACGCATGGCCGGGCGAAAGATTATGTTACTAGGCAGTTCTGGCTCTCACAACGATGTCTTCAGACTGCGCCCTCAGAACTCAACAGATTTCTGTGAGATTTCCATCGGGAACTTCGCCATAATGCGGAGCAAAAGAACCTTGTGTAAACGGTGTACACCCGGTTAGAACATTCGCTAGGACCTGGCCACACGCGGCTAGCCACCTAGCACACCGTCTAATCAAACTAGTCTAATCTTTATATCTTAACCGCTTATCGCACAGAGTCAATGACTGCGTCCTTGCACTGGTCAGGGATGGATAGCCTTTTGATATGAGATCCTTGTCCTTGATGGAAAACCGATATGCACTGTCAACTGTATCATGAATGCGTCCATTGTCGTGTACTCGTTGTCGTCGATCGGGTAGCGCATAGTTACAATCGTCGCGTTTGTATCCGCATCTGTAAAACTGGTCGAAGGGGTCAGACAAGGGGTTGCACCACGCGGTCGGTGCGGATGCTACCCTCCTAAAAATATGCATTATTACTGGAAAACGTTCTATGGAGGAGATCGTTCCAGATAATCTCCTTGCGTACTACTGCTTAAACGATATGACGTTGGCCTCACCACTGTTGGGACAACCTGGAAGTTGAAGGCGCTCCTGCCCAGGCGTTGTCTTCACGGTGGCCTACGGAGACGCAAGAACACCAGATGGATCGGCGGATATAGTCGAATGATCCGCATGTTTAGGCTGATATGCTTTCTAGCCTGGTTACGCATGCTCCACTTCCGGGCGCCAAGACAGGCAATAGATGAAAATCGAGTTTACTTACCTTACCTTAAGTTGTGAACCATATTACAGTCTCGAACTTTAAGAGAATGTCCGGCAACCACCTTTCTTGCAACGCTCAGATGCCCGGGCCAGAGCGATCAGTTGGCTGTAGCCACTAGTCATAACTAACTTGTGGCCTGTCCACCGCTTCTGGGTCTCGTGCAGTATATGGTTCTGTGGGGACTAGGAGGAGATCATGTAGGCACTACAGAACACGACCAGCCGTTATTGTGCCGGCGGAACACAAACAAAGTTGGGACGATTACAGGTTTCGCTCAGTTCAGTCAAATACAGCAGGGCACAAATTGTGGACTCTTGCCAGTTGACCTCTGGGGATCCTTGTGCCTTCTGAGATCGCGCAGTCTCTCCACATCTCGTGCAGGAGGCGAGGCCTAGTGAGAGGTGGCTCTTTAATTTTGGTCTCATAGTCTGGATATCTCCATTAACTTCATGAGGCGGACGTGAAACAGTCGCCAGATGAACAACAATGGAATTTAGCCGCTTATCTATTATATGTACATGCCGAGCCCGTCGACCACGACCGAAATCTGGCTATCTCCTTTTCAGGGACATTGTCTCCCTCACAATATGGTCTTCAGCCATAAGAGGTGTCCTTCCCGCCCCAGATATACCGCGAACTACTCCATCGGGGAACTTATTATCGTAATGTGATTGCTGCAGACATGCTTGCACAACAAGATCTGTGATAAAAGGCTACAGGTCCTAGCATTCCCCGACTAACTAGGTTTTATCCGCGTGGGAATCTCTTGACTGAACGAGGTCTCCATTGTGGGAGGCGTGCTTCGGGCACAGACTCGTCATTATGAGCAGCGGCATGATGGCGCCCGTCAGAAGAAATCCGCTCTAGTTTGCGGCATTATTGCTTCGGTCGTCGCCCTAGGGCGCTGGCCATGATGCGCATGGAAGGGGGAGCATAATCTTCACCAAACTGAACTATTGAAGGTTCAGGACGCAATAACACTAGGTAGGGAAAGTTAACCTAATGATGAGCAGACCATTGTAGAACCGAGATTGTCTCTACCTATCGTTGCTATTACTGAATCGAGTAAAATCACGTAGCGAAACCTCTTCCAAGTTTTGCTACTTGGTCTCCCGTCATCCTCTTCCTGATCGGACCATTCTCTGCTCATTGGTGTGACGCAGGCGGCGGCCGCGCACGGTGGCAAACTTTGGGAGCTGAGCCTCCAGATAGCATCAGATAAGAATGGTGCTACCCGTTTGACCTCAGCATGGTTCCTTGCAGCTCGTGTGGAGGTTGTGTAACTTCCGAGGCGCACACGGGTACTTGGCTGGCGGCTCGGCTGGACCTATCTGTTCGACCCGTATATTGACCCTCTAACAAGACTAGACGATAGAAATCTTTTGCGCAAAGCAAGGCGCTAACCTAGATTAGCTCCTAAGGTCACAACGCTTGTTCCCTGCTCGATATGTCCTGATTGAGAAATCCCGTCCGATTTTAGACCGGTATGGTCCTTTCCTCTTGAACATGCGATGTGCGAAAGAACTTGCCTGTGATTTTCTGTTCGCACGTAATATTGGCGCCGGAGTAAGCAGTGCCGCTAAATAACTCTATTGCATCGGAGGGTATCCTTTATCGTATACATTTTCGACCCAGTGACGCATCTAGCTACATACGGTGGGAATGATCCTGCTCATGTGATGCCGAGCCTAACAAACCGTAAATTTTAAGATCTGACCTTCTCGGACAAGGGTTTATCTTAACAAATCTGTATCGACGTAAACCTTGTTAGAATGCACGCCAAGGGGTCACACCCACGATTCCGCCCTTCGCATGTTCGCCGTATATTTTTGGTACGTCCTCGTGAAGCCGCTTTTAAAGGACCAATGGTCTTATCGGGTTACGGGGTAAAATGTATGTCCAAGGTACTCGCTTTACGGTGGGGGGCGAGTCTAAGTCCGTTAATCGGGCTAATAAATGACTCTGCCGAGTTGCGAGGTCTCAACATGAGCCCCTAGACGTTTATCGAGTGCCGCAAAACCTGGACTGTTTCTACAGTGGAGTTTAGCCAATCTTAAGCTCCCGCTTGTGTCATTTAGAGCGTGGTGCTTCAGTCAATGCTTGTACGGGTAGGCATCGTTCCTCGCCCTGTGAAGGTTCAACACACTGGTGTCTGCGCGCTCATCGTGTGGGAGGGCACGTAACAAACAAAAAATCTCGGTCCTCTTGAATAAAAAAAGACTGCTATTTGCTAAGAGCCGTTTTTACCCTCGTGTCTTCAACCGATGACCAGATCTCGCGCCGCATCGTTACATAAGGGTTTCAACTGGAGCGTGGAGCTACAACGCAAAAACTTTGTTTCAAACGCCTGATCGTATTTCAGTACCCGCGCAGCAGGGATGAATGCGGACCACCAGTCGCCTACTGCACGGCGACCTGCAGAATGTTAGCATCTTTGAGAGCCACAATTGCGCACGTTACGCAGTAGCACCACGCGACTGATTCCTATTCTTTATGAACACGAAAGATCGAGTGAGGACCATCATCGGCGGCACCAAATTGCATACTTGGATCCCCACGGGAACACGCTACTTGTGACCTTTCACATTTTAGGGTTAACTAGATATCAGCAGCTATGTGTGTGCAGTCGGACGATTGCTGTGCGACGGATACCCCACTTTTTTGAATCTCACCTGTTCGGTTTATCTTGTTCTCAGCGATGTTGGATGCACACCTTAGTCTTTAGTCACTACTTAAAATGCGTATTTACGGGTTCAAAAGGGAAGAACAGCATGTAGTACTGGTTAACTAGTATCCGTCAAAACGTAAGGATAAACGGATTAAGACGCACTAACATGATGCAGTCATTGCATGTCGGGAAGACGCAACACAATACTGCGTGGAAATCTGCGGAAATACTTTTTAGCACGCGCAACATGCCGGAAGTCAGACCAGGCGTCAGGCAGGATAGGGGGCGGGTGCCCAAAAGCCCTTTAGTGATGGAGTCACGACGGCAAATCATAACGTGCTAAGCAATTTCCCGTTCTTTACCCATTGGGGTGCCCTGATACATGCCTCGATGCGTTATGTCTGACAGCGATGTTAGACAGCTGATAGAATGAGGACCCCGGCCGTCCTTTAACCAATTTTACACTACCAAACTAGTGGTCAATGACGTAAACCCAGTCATTGTGTATTTATTGTCACATATGTTCGAGCGCTAAGGCATCCGCACCCTATCTTTGTACTCCTATTCTGCGGCGGTTGTGATCCATAGGCCGGGCGTGTATTCCTGATGCTGGCCAAAACGGATCCTACCACTGAAAAAACTACAGGGGGCTCCGATTTACCCGCGAGCTATGAGTTAATCCCACGATCCGAATGTTATCACCATCAACGACTACGGATTAAATACGCGTCTTCTTAACTACATTTTTGGGTACATAATATTTAAGGTCTAGGTCCATCCGTATGTCGTGGATGCGACCTTGGAGGTCAATTGTGGATGCGGTATGATACGTGTTATGAACGGGGGATGACCCCTCAATTTCGAACGATTTTTATTTTCCTGGTGTCGTCCCTATAGGCTGCCCGCCAGTGTCGGAGCGCCGCGCCGGTCGAAAAATCTACATGGTTTTTGGTGTCCCTCCGCGTGCTGTACGAAAGAACATCTGAGAGAGTGTGCAGTTCGTTGCATGCCGCTGGCATGTACTCGACCGGTGGTGTATTCGGATAAGCAAGGCCAGTTGAGTGCTCCTTGTGATAGAAGACACAGCTCCATTACTTAGGTAGAATCAAACCGCTATGACGAACGATGCAAGGATCAACAAGTTATACGTGATCCAGCAACGATACCTCTGTGGTGTAAAACCCATTATAGTCGCGAGATCTGACACGACATGCCTTGTACCTGCTCGTGGCGGCCCAAACCACGAACACCGGCGAGGGGCGCAAAGGAGGCAACAGCAATATCTCGGCCTTCCAGCTGAGAGAGGATCATAACTGTTTGCTATTTCCAGTAAACCCCTCAGCATTGTACCCACTTCAGCAACATGGAGTCAAACCGAACCTGCACTACAAACAGGGACTAAGTGGTCAGCTAATGAACCGATACCGGCGTCTGTTCTGAACTTGAGACAGAATGATCTCTTTATAATACACCTAGACTGGTGTACTCTTCGGAAATATGGGATTGTCCGAAACGCGTAGTTGGGGGGGGCTTTAGTTCGACCGAAAAGAACGACTTATCATTCGTTCTTCTAACATATCCTAAAGGTTCTTTGATCTAGGACCAACTTCACCGGCGGGCCTTCCTGCGATGAAGCGCATGGTGCTATAATAGCTTCAACAGGCAGTGATGATATTTTAGTATGTGAACAGCGCCGTAGATTGATAGACACCCGTATGTGCAAGAATCGTCTTGATTTTCCCCACCCTCTGGTAAAGCGTTAAAAACGTATCCTGCGAAAGCATTACTTCGACCCTCGAATTAAGCGCGAATCCTCAGTTCAGAAATTTGAAGCCGAGTGCAATGGGAGCCACCGGGAGACGTGGAGGCTTAGGTGGTCTATGCCCCACTTGCCGGGGTGACCACGGGGATCGCAGCGCTCCAGTGCTTGCGGCGTGTTTATGGGCCAGCTAGGATATACGAGTTATATCTCCGTGAACTCCACGTCAGCAACACCTACATACCGTTTAACGAGTACCAGCTCCTATCCAGATGTATGATGTGTAATGCTCGCGCGATACGCGGTCTACTCGGCGATCTGTGTGTGTTCGTAGCCATAACCCGGTTTCTCGATGCCTGGCGTCTAGCATGAAATTCGCGGACGGCGAAAGGACACTTTCGAATAAGTATTAGTGAAAACTTTTCGTATGACCGATACTAAACCGAGTGTTCCACGGACAGAACCAATCGTGATACGGCCCGATCAACGCCTTAGTTAAAGCTCCGTGTATGCCCGGATTACGAGGGAAAAGCTCACCGTGGGGTTCACATCTATTACCTGGTAGTGCAACTCTTAGTTGCCCAGGATAAGAAGCATTATCGTATAATGCTACGCGCATACTTCTAGTACTGACTCGGTCTATCCCTCGATCCTCTAGAACGGAGGCACGGGCAACAGTATCCCTAGTGTTCAGCGTCAATAGCCCACTGATTCTATGCGGCCGTTCGAGGAAATGAGAGCCATTCTCTACTCTTTCACGAGCTCAGTGACCTGCCTGGGCAACAGTCTTAAATAAAGTACCCACTGAGATTCATCATCGGAGATATTTGGCAGCCTCACAAGGTCCGAAAGGTCGACAGTTTGTAGCTCGGCAAGTTGCATGACTGTAGAAAATTGGGTGAAATTGTATCTACCTGCGTTGCATGTAACGTTACCGTGTATCATGTCTGAGTGCCATATTACCCGAAGATTCGGTTGGCTCCCTGTTAACGCCTAGATGTCAGCACAGCGATCTGTTGGTTAGTGAGTACATGACTTATTGAAGGGGCCGTTCTGAGCATCCGGCAATAACTCCCGGTCCCAGGCAGCGCCTCATACTTATTGTGCCACTAATTATCAATTTGATACAAGTGCTTAAGACTAGTTATGGTTCTGCCTCAGTGGAAGAGGATACCGGCGCGGATGTCGGGGTTTTTTAATCGCCGGTGAGACTGGTACTCGTTTTCAAGAAGCGAGGCTGTCCTTACTCCTCATATCATCCATTTCAGCTGAACAATTTGACTTGATCCAGCTTTCTACCTAACATGGTGGATCACCTCACTGGTCGTTGCGTTACTTGTGCACAAACCACGCCGTTCAGGAGGCGTTAAACCGTCTGCCTTTTCCATTCTGACAGGCACCTTAAAGATTACGTTCGGTGTCGACAGGGATTATACTCCCTGTTCTCACTGGGTTTAGAACATGATACTCCGCCCGCATGCAAGTTGATACCTAATCGCGGATGATCTAACCCAGACCATTATTGCCTCCGCCGTCTCGCAAGAGCTGTCTTCTTCGTGGGCAGAGCCAAACAGCGGCGGACATAGCTCCTGCGCCACTTGTAATTTCCTGTATTGACACCGCGACGCTTCTCCAACTCCATCCGAGTTTCCTGTTTCGACACGATCGACGGCGCGCACGTGTTAATGGGGACTTTATGCCGTGTGTGGTTGTTGGCAGAAGCGTTTCCCTCTGGACACTAGTAAGCGTACACAATCGTAAAGAGTTGCGAGAGCACGAAGGTGCTGCTTTGAGTCTGGCCTAATCCAACGCGGCCGTTACTACTAACAGTTCTATCTCCCACTTAGAAAATATATCGATTCCTGAGGGCAATCTTAAACGATTTATTTCCTGCTCACATACAAACCATGACCGAGATCGAGCAAGAAATTGGGGCTTATGACTGCGTGATCAGCTGGGTACAAATGCTAGCATAATCTACCCAATCATGAACGGGACTATCAAGATAAACCACCGCGCCAATCGGGAAAGGGAGGACCACCGGCAAATCCGAGGCGTTTTAAGCAATTTGACCTCAGACCATGGTTTTGACCTGACCCATATTCTGACGGAAACCGCCCCAACCTTCAATTAGCACTTCTTCAAATCTAAACTTAAGCAAACGATGAAAAACACTCCTGATTATAGAGAATTCTAGCTGCATTGTGCGTACCATAATGACGGTGATATCGAAGGTATTTTGAGATCAGATTCGGACCTAATTCCGCGAGGTCGACCGTGACCCCCACTGTGTGTAGCGATGGAATCATCAGGAAATTTAGAAACCCCGATCTCTCTGCCGAGGGTACACAGCCACGAAGGTCCCGGTATTTGCCGCGCGAACATGGCTACTGCGTAGTGGAGCATTAACCAAATTTTGTGACTTTAACCTACAGACCAGCATCGATAGTAACATCACATACGCGAAGAGCCCATCGTCAAACCGTCGTTCAGAGAGGAGATGTACATGGAGGCACTCTCGCGAGTCGTCTTCATATGGGCTTCTAATCAGTTCGACTTATCCACTAGATTTCCTAATGTAAGAGTATCCATAAAAAAGCAGTTTTGTTTGTTCTCAGGAGCATGATAGTGCTGACTATGGAGGGCATCGGTGCTCACGCGCTCCTCGAGAGCTCACCTCCACCGCAGCTCGTCAACTACATGGCGGATGCTTGTGACGTAGTCCAAGTTGGGGGGTCTGTCGTACACTAGGAAATGAGGGCAAAAGCTGGTAAAGAATCGCCCAATGGATGGACCGTCCCCATTACCTTGGCCGAGTAGGCTGTCCGCGCGTGCGATGGTTGCGTTATCCCTATCAGATCTTAACCATGGTTCATAGGATAGAATCTAATCGATCGGAATGATTACATAATACCACCGTCACTCACCGCGTTCCCTTCTTCTGTGCGGTATACACGGACAGCGACCAATTCGAGGACTAGATCCTGCTAGCAAGTTTCAGATAGCAAAGCACCGAGTTCCGGACACTTACGAGGTCTTACTTCCGGCCCTAAGGTCTGTGCGATACTTGGCCCTACGAATATTTGTGTATAAGTCTTTGCTTTGAGAAGCAGTCGGTCATACGTTGTCTGCAATGTACACAGTATATACTAATACCACCAAGTATGCCGATTACATTTGCGCGAGTACATAGTATGACTACTATAAGTCATCATCTGTCCACTGAGTAAGTGAAATAATCTTGCTTCACGCACTTAAGGAACACTTCATGTCCAGTACAGTAGGATACAAAATGGTGCAAGTTTGTAAAGTGGATAAGAATGTGGTAACCCCTCTTGACTGTTGGGTAGCTTTGTGCTTTAGTCTACCGCAGATTTCGCATTATCTACGTGCAATAAAGGGGAACGGTCAAAGAGTCCAACCCTATAAGATCCGTACGAGATTTGCGGATATACCACTGAGAGCCCAGAAATCGTATCCAAAGCATAGATCAACATTCGTCGTTCCCCCGGACATGATGTACATCTTATTCCCCACTGACTTCGTTAAACCTTTATTGGGGTATAGCCGTCCCGTCTATGACAAGCGCATTCTGCCACAGGAATTGAATTTGAGAGTAATAGAAGAACAAACTTGGGCTGCTCCAGTCAGCTCTTGCTCTCCCTAATGGTGTTCGTCCACTGTGCCTATCTGGGCATATACCACTATACCGGGGTCACCCCTAGCCAATCGAAGACGCTAAATTGACGGGCGATTAAGCCTCAGGCGACCCCGAATTGTTTTATGCCATGGGGTTCACCTAAGGAAACGTTGCAACGATACCGGGCGTAAAGGCACTGGCTAAGCTAATTAAGCAAACGGTTGATTCGTCGGGAATATGGGTTAGATATCAGAACACACGATATACCTCAATGCGTGGTACAAGATCTATCCGGGCAGTGGTGCGGAAGCCGTGACCTTCGATCCTCCTTGTTCTGCCCAACTCGTTGTGTACTGAGAGGATAACATAAAGTTCGACTACGAGCACAAATGATGAGTGCTCTGTTTTCGCACATTCATCATGCACTCAGTCCCTGGCGTGTGTATACTCTCCCTCATAGAGTTTTTTGCAATAGTCTTTGGTGTGGTATAACGCTGGATATTCTGCCTCAGTATACGTCTAGTGACGGGTCAATTAAGCCAGCATTGGGTGTATCCTATGGCAGGAATAGGATCTTTCTGGATCCACGTCCCTATCTGCATGAGGTGTGGCCATGCCAAGCGCCCATTGATGGCTCTAATGATCTCTTGAACAGATTGTGTTTCCGTATGTAGGACAAAACACCCCGTAGGTATTCCCCCTCATATACAAATTGATATATTGAATAGAGGCGCTAGCTCGACGAGCTGCCCTAATATGCGTACGTCATAGAGCCTCCGGAACACCCAGCTGATAGCGGAGCCCGCTGTTCACTGGGCTTCATACGCATCCCGCTGGGCATCGTTGACCTCGCTGATAGCCTTCTGAAGAGCATACAACAAGGCACACGTAAAGTTACGTCGCCCTCTTCAGCTCTGATAGCTATATAAATGATAGATCCTATAGTACGACAAAAGAACTATCATTAAAAGGCAATTCTGGAATAGCTAGACTATGGCAGGATAGAACCTAGACAACAGGTTTTTTGTAGTTGAACTCCGGTAGAAAGAAGCCACCAGCACTGTAACATAGGCACAAAAGATTACTCCGTTCGTGCGGCCATCATTCGGAAACTGGTAAGCCTCCCTATTTACGGATGACCGAGTTCGCCACGGTCCGGAATCTTGGGTCACGTGGGATAAACCGTTAGGGCGTGTTGGGCGAACTCTCGAACCGGGCATGTTCGGATGCGTCAGGCAGGGTCCTTATGATTGGTTGACGGGTGGCCTCGGCACTTGTGCTACTTGCTCTCGTACCATCGCGCGGAGCGAAATCCAAGACCCGTACGCCTCTCTAAGGATTATTAAAGGGCAGAAGATCTACTTGCGATAAAGTTCTTTGGGTCCCGTAGTAACAGTGCAGTTCGTCGCGTAAGACGTTCCGATAATCGGTCTCTACTCTCGAGTTTATACTACCCATATATGCACGTTTTAGGATTAGATGGATGGAGTGTGTACCAGTACCAATTGAACGTGCTATGGACTAGTGTCTTTCGGGGTTGAGTTTGCCGGGTTAGACAGCCCCACGGCACCACAGGAACCATAATAAACTGCTCGACTATTCGGGCGCGAAATCCGTTATGATTTCCCAAAGCGCATACCCAGGCCCAAAGCTGACTTATATAACGCATTCCGGCCGCTCATGTTCGCGAGTAAAGGGCCTCTGGTATAGATCTCAATCGTTGTATCCGTAGCTGGTCTGTGGCACGGTTGCGGGGGTGAGCTATCAAGGTAGGGCCGTCCGACTCAGGCGAAATAAGAGCCCAAGGAAGCGCTAGCCTGGATTTCATGTAATCCGTCTGCTCCCATCACCGGTAGACTAATATGGATGTCCCCATTGTACTGCGGTTCGTCATGCTCATAACGTAGAGCTGACGGTATTCAGGCAGCTCAAGACGCGACTCGACCCTTACTAATTCGTACTATCAAGGGCACAGCGCAACTCCGCTAACCTCAGCTAATATGGGGGTACTGTAGAGATTAACCCGGCATCACAATCTTGCCGTTTAACCCCAATAGCTTTACGCCTGCCTGAGATTTTCGGATACCTTACCACCGGGGGCGAATCAGAAGCCTTGAGTGTGAGTTCCCACACCTCTCTGTAGCAGATCACGAGGGGGACTGAAAAAATTATAACGTACTTTGAAAACAGCCGTTAAGATATGTTTGTTAGCAAGGGAATATCCGTGAGGATTAGCGGTTCGAGGAACGTGACCGCGATGTCGTCCTATTACTAAATTAGCCTTCCGTTTCAAACTTCAAAGTTCTATTGAGAGGCTTCATGTATTCCGGCAAATAGATCGTTTATGAAGCCATGAGCTTCACTTGTGGCGAAGGCCCCGCACTGAACCATAACGGTGTTATGTACACGAGACAACAAGTCCAGTAGGCGTGGGTCTGAGGTCTCCGTTCGGCACTTTCATCCACTATGTGCACCAAACGACTGTACTTGCTCTGTCCCTCCAGTTCGAAGACACCTCAGTACCAAAGAACCTGCACCCCCTGTAACAGAGATCTCTGCGTTCCCGGACTGTCGCGGCAGGAGATTTGCCGCAGTCCCCGTTGATTTTCGTCGTTAGAGATAATCCTCCAGTCCCATTTAACACCCTAGGAATGTTCTCAACGTGTCACA
This sequence comes from Callorhinchus milii, assembly GCF_018977255.1. Classification (NCBI taxonomy): domain Eukaryota; kingdom Metazoa; phylum Chordata; class Chondrichthyes; order Chimaeriformes; family Callorhinchidae; genus Callorhinchus; species Callorhinchus milii. Next base: position 28,876 of record NW_024705229.1, on the reverse strand, counting down.
CTGACGGAAGAGGCGAGCTTAGTATTTTCTAGACTACAGATAGCGCAGGATAGTATCGGGACTATTCGACGATAAAACATTCTTGTAAACAAGGTGCCAAACATTCTATAAGCTCCGTTCACCTCAATGCCTATGTTAAACTAAGGTTCTTCGGTCACCGTCGGGGCCGATCTGTACAGAGTTAGCAGCGGGAGGCAGTGTCTTATCTTCGTATCCGTTCGGTGAGCGCCTCGCGTTACTGAGTAGAGGCTTGCCCATGCATCACAGTCATTAGGCTAATGTTCCTCGCTCGGGGCGCATGTATGCTTTTTATGACAAGCTATTTGAATTAAACGCCCATATATTTTACGATCGAGTCAACCTTAACTGAGCTATACCATCAAACCAGCAAAGCTGACCTTCCTGAGGTAATCAAATGAACGTAGCAGAACACTTATCGGTCGCTTACACCCCCCAGCCACACTTCGGGTTATTTACTCATGCCGTACTAGCCCGGTATGAATATTCTTAAAGCCCGCTAGCCATTTGAGACCCTGCATGGCAGTTGTCTGTCATAGGTTCGGTTGTGTGACCTCGCCTGATACCATCGGAACATGCTACTGCTCTAGGTCGAGCGCAAGAGGACCTATTCGGCATCCACATTCTCTTGATACCCTAAGTGTAGTATAGCATGCCGAGATCTCTTGGAGATAGACCGTACGGTTGGGTGGCACTATTAAACCCACGAGAAAGAGGGCTGGTCTGGTAGTCCGCACAGTGTATGTGCCAGCACTAATGTAGAGATCAATGCAGAGTATTGCTCACGTGGTCCGTCCTGCGTGCCCAATCAGTATACGCCGACCCCACGATGGTATTGAGGCAGAAGTTTCTATTTTTACCTACTACCATTGGCCCCCTACACACGGCACCATGTCCTGCTCTAGTGAAAGTACACTGAACCACTCGTGACGAATATAGATGGGGAGTATCTTCTATACAGAATTTCTGTAGTCCTTACGATTTTCTTCTCAAGACTTCCAAACGTTTCGGGCTATATGATGGCCACGAACCAGTGAAGGACTGCAATCGTCAAATACCACATTCTACTTTGGTTAAGGTAAAGGATATGGACGAGTAAGGCATGTCCGAATTTCGGCTCTGGACTGCCGCGTCGGTAGCGAGCGATAGATTGCTTAGCAAGGAACAGTACACGCCATTACCGGGTGCTCGGTTCCCTGGACGGTTTTTTAGGTGAATCTGCTAATGAGATACAAGACCTTGAAAAAGACGGCCCATCGACAGCAGACATTTAAACCTAAGTACACTGGCATATGATATTTCCTTCTAAAGTTTTGAGCTCCAAACAGAACCTTAGAGTTATTAGCCAACTAACAAGAGGGGTCAAATGCGTCGTTCGTCATTCTCACATCCTCGCGGGTAGCGTCTTCAAAATCCTTCAGTAATCCCGGCGTGTCCCTCTATGAACTGGGAGTAAGTCGGACAGTTCATATAAATGTCTCATAACGCAACGTACCATTGGAGCACCGCACGAAATAAAATCAGGATTCGACTCAGATGTTATTGAGTATCGTCCAAACTTTGAGGACAGTCTAAACAGAGAAAGATTGAGCTGGGCCTTTCTCAACTCTTTACCGGTTAGTTACACACCGGCAAAGCCCTTTACACGAAGCGTGTGTCTCCATTGGTGTCTGCTAGTAACCGTACCCACATAGGAGAGTCATTGGAAACTCACGTATACCTCATTCTTGTCTTATTCGGAAGTAGAGGCTACATGGCCGGAGAGGCTTCGGGCACTAGGCTATGTCTCGAATGTAAACATTACCACCGTCAAATCTTGTGAGGCCTAACGAGGTTCTTATCCCAGGACCTTCCACATAGGCCGCATGAGATCGCGCCTTTTTCTAGTTGACATATCGGCCTTGGTCCATAACAAGCACAAATCATACAATATCGCCCCTCTTATCCAAGGGATGACAATCTCAGGTATGCCGGGTCCAACTTGCATTATACCCCTAATTTGGTTCCTGTTTCTGATCGCGAATCATGGTGCCTGTGCCGAGATTCGACTACAAGTTCTAACATACGTTTACGAGATAAAGTTGGGACTATAATGTCGGTTGCTGAAAGCGCTTCTCCACCATCCGCTGTGCTCAGTTCTATACCTAGTGAAACCCGGCTAAAGAAGTATTTTTTGATATCGGCAGATTATCTGCTGGTCCCATCTTCTCCGTGCACGCCTAATGTTTAAGACAGTAATAATTGGCACCTAGCCATATAGTCAAAACAGCTTAGAATAAGGGATCGAAAGAAGACTGAGATATCTGCTCTTTGGATACTACTCCAAGGCTTCTCCCCCCCTATATGTTTACTGGTGTGCCTGCAAAGCCCTACCCATATAGCACCTGTCAGTAGCACTTCCAATATCCCGTGTGTTCAACGGACCGTAGTTGGTTTTTAGCTATCCACGCTAAGCAAGGGATATTGCCTGGATTATTCGGCACTTCTGTGACAATCGTCTTCGTACATCGTGGTACATAGGGATAATACACTCCGAGGCTCCCTCAAAGTCCAACCACACACCCAAGATCGGCCCTTGATTATACGGGTGTCTACCCTTTAGACTGGGCTCAGGTGAACACGCGCTCGTGTTGGTCCCGGTACCCGCAACGAAGTGCCACCGAGCAATAAGCATTGTGGTTATCGAGTGAGAACCAGCCCCTTCCGATAAGCGCAGTGAGCCAAGAGAGGTTCAGCAGTAGCCTATCCATACAAAACGGCCAGGCAAATTAGCCACTGAATGCGACGAGTGCCTCAATCGGGTGTGGTTCCCTCTGGTGTGGTCAAAAAAAGGTTACGACCACGTATTTGTTTATGGCCCCCGCAGTTAACGGTCCTAATTACAAATTGCGACCCGCCCTGCTCGGAGCGGCCTCTCGCCATCTCTAGCTGTGTCGACCGACGAACGAGCCGGGTCCTGTGGTTATGATCATGGTGCTGTTGCGAGGTCGACAAATAGGAGAAAGTAACCTGGATAGCCCCAAGCATCCAATTAGCAGGACACGGTCCATGCTTCCCTTCCCTGGTCGGACGGCTGACTCTTTCATGGTTTGAACATGTGAGGTCATTAGACCGTCGGGTGCAAGCAAGTCTAATTATACAAACTGATTAAAGGATGATACTATACCGCGGCAACGTACGCTTGCCCAACACAATTATTAAAGGGTCCCACGACGCGCTACGAGTATTGGGCCAACTGTCATATTATTCCCGCCCTTTACGTGCCTCTGGTGGTACGTTGTTATACGCCGTTGAACTCTTTAGTGGGCGTTTGTTGCGGACCTGTTTCCCCCAGGACAGACTCCTCCCCTCTAAGACTGCTCTCCCAAGAACCCTCTCCTTTGAACACTGCACCTGGCGACTCCGCTGGTTCAGCCTTTTTTACTTTATTCCTTCCTAGTCGTTAAGTTGATACACCATCCACACATACGGGGACAATCATTACTCGCGACGGTGCAGTCTCGTATAGCACACGACATGCCAGAGAGGTTATGGGTGTGACAACTCGCGCCTCAAGATATAGTGCGGATCCCGGCGCCGAACCAAAAGTTAGAGTTAGAGCTGATCCGTCTGAACATTCATGTTCCCATTACTCGACGATGTTAGAACCCTTTTGATTCACGAAGTCTTACCCTACCCAGGCCTCAGTTATGTTGGACTTAGATCGCCGTGAAGTCCGTATTCCAATTACAAGTATCTGTTTGCAAGTTCAACACATCTTTATCTTGGACGGTGCTTATGTGTCTCCAGAGCGTGAGATCGTTTAAGACACTCTAGCACGCGGATAAACTATCAACGAGTCAAGCCCCAGACGCGTTCAAGAGCTACGCCGTTAGGTGGTTCTGCTTGCCTATATGTTGCGGTCCCATTGTCACGTGGAACTGTATGGTCCACTCTTCTAGCGCATCGATCAAATCTCGTGTGACCAACATGGCACGTTTTATGCATCCCTAAGACAGGAGTAGACCGCCAGGACTACCGTCCCCCGGTAACCGAGTTCAACACTACAAATATAGTTGACGGACACCTGACCCCGGCATCCGTAGCGCCACTTCAGTGGGTCACGAGCCAAGCCAACTAAGAAGTCGGCGACCTTCGCATGGGTTACCTGGGTCTTAGCGCCTTGCCCTTTACACGTTTACAAGCGAAATACCTGTTGCCTCTCGTACATCAACTCCCGGAGTAGCGAGGATCTACATCTACTTCCTTTCCCCGCCGCTGGGGACCACGACTACTATGGCCGCCCGGAACCGTCTTAAAGGTCTGAGCAAGTCGTGACCACTGTTCTCTTCTAGAGAGGCTCAGGGTTTACTCGGCGTAACTTTCAGGCGGCCCGATCCTCCGTATCAATACCCACCCCATACGTATACACTCTGTACACGGACGAGACCCGGTAATTTGCCTCATGATTGCGTTGAGCGGTGAAAATAGGATATTGCCGGCGGCGTCACTTTCTCGGTGCCTCATATGGCCCTAAGCGTACAGAGGCTGAAGATCTCATCAATGACTGTCAACACTACAGTGCTAGTTAGTCGCGGGCGGAACCATGTTTCTCGACTCCTCATCCTCAACATACTAGCCATGCATGTCGTGTTAGCATTGATTGATCATCGCCCGATCGACTCCTGGAGCCCATCCAGGCATTGGTTGACAATTTCTCTGGCGGCGGTACGCTGAAAAAATGAGGGTGCTTCCCATCAGTCGGCTACATTACGATCTTCTATATTGATGACCGTGTGGAACGAACTGAATGTGAAGTGTTTAGAACCAGCCCGAGGGTCGGGGTGTCCGACACTTTCTTTCCGCGGGACAGATAACAGCAAATCCGGCGATGCTCCCAATGCACGTCCAGCCTGTCCGATAATGAAGATCTTGGCACATTACACGTTTCAACTTTCATCAGCGCACGTCCCTGCTACGCTGTCGCCCCCGGTATGTATTGGCCCGCCAGCACTGTGTTACGTGTTGGACGTGGTTGGATCTCCACGTATTGGCGGACAGGGGCTTATTAACAGCCAACCAAAGTTTGCGCTCATAAAAGCTCTGACGCTGCCGGAATCGTCTGCAGTCTCTATTGGGTCCATATAAATGGCGTCGGCTTCGTGACGGCATCTAGGCGTACTCCGCTGCAGTCCGATGAGTAAACGTCGGTGTAGCAGATATCGCATCGGGCGGATGCACAAGCGCCCCAATCACGGCGCGAATACAGGCTGTGCCATAATACATCGGGCGCCCTGGATACCATGAGATTCCGTGACGAATGTAGTTTAACTCGGAGCACATCAAGATTGGCTGAGTTCCTTGATACGCCCGCATCCAAAGTTTACCTTCGTTGCGGTTCTCGTTCACCTGGGTATTGAATGCCTGGACATACTTGTGCCGGCCATTTGTTAGATGTAGTATTTTGGCGGATCTTATGGCCCTGCAGGCTTAGGTAAATAGTAGTCCCGGGGTTGGATTGATCGGAAAAGCCCAGCCTCAATTCCTCTTATACATCCACGTTGCACGGGAGCTTGTACTACCAGGGGTTTGCTACTTTCCTGCGTCCGAGGATTTCGCAGGTGAGCTAGTCAGCGACGCTACCGTAGCACACCGTTGGCGAAGTATATCTGGAGGACCGCCGCTTCCACCTACACCACGCTCAGGGTATCTTGATAAGATTGGGACGCCAGGCAGAACTCAGCACTGCTGCGCTCCCTTAGGACAGCACAGAATTGGACCGATGATACTAATGACCTCGGCGGTATAATCAAGGGAAACATAAAGGCGCCGTGCGGTAAAGCTAACTATAGGGTGCCGCTGCCAGTACAGAGATTACCATGCTCTTTATATCAGAGTTCAAGCAGCAAACAGATGTCCTCGTAGTTCATGCTCCACGGCAGCGACAGAGGCTCCCGGTTCACAGCCCTATCACATTGAAGAATAGTTCAGATCCCTATGACACGATAAATCGTATCTTACGTCACGGTTAGTAAGTAGCGCGAAATCCTTTTTTCGTAGTCAGAGACCGGTTACGTCACTCAAAGACGACTCCGTAGACCTTGTCTACTATTTAGGATGGTCCCCTCTAGACACACTCAAGGTAAAGATACATAAAGTCAAGCCCTGACGCCGGACAGATCCAACCCATTGTGCTAACAGAGACTTCGTGATGCTTTCGCCCTTCAGTGGTATTGAATACAGGAGCTCCTGCCAAATTGAATTTGCCCAGAGTGAACATACCCGTTGTTCTGACTTGCCTAATTAATTATGGATTTACTTTAATCCGCATGATCGTGGGTAATCATAAATACACAGTCATCAAGTGTAATTTTGTTCTTACTACGTATAAGCCGATTTTAAACTTGATATTGCTCATATCATGCGCACCACTTCAAGGAGAATTGCGCCATAGTGAGCGGGCGTCATGCAATTCTTAGCAAGTAGGTAACGCGGTCCGTAAGGTAACGAAAGTGATTAGCTCGATCGGTGATAAAAGTCACTTGGCTCACACTTTGCTCGTCGCCGACCGGCGACACGCTGGTAGTTGGCTGACCGGTCCATAGGTATGCCTTGACGATGCCCCACAACCGTCAACCGACATTGGAGTTAGCCGAATTCCACTCCAAGGCCATGGGCTTGCTTATCCATCTTTCTGACATGTTTCTCAGACGGGAGCAAGGAGCTTCAGATGCAGAAGTAAATTATTGAGTCCGTCCACAAGGGCTAATGCCATTTGTGGACAGGCATCATATCGCGCGTCCTTAGTAATTCAACGATGGGTACTCCCAAACTCCGACCCATTACGCTAATCGAGTGGAGGATTCAAGGTCCAAGTGCCTAGTCAATAACATAAAAGTACCTGCCGCATTAGGTGTGCAATCGGGAGGTCCGTCACACGGGGATAACTTGTGCTGGTCCGCGCCTGGACAAAATTTTTTGTACCCTTCTAACTTCGTCGGATTCACAAAAAACACTTACAAACCATCCCATGACTAGGAACTTAACCGTCACTATAGCAAGCGGTACATTATTGTGTAGCATGAGTAACTCTTCTAGTATAAAATTAAAAGGCTCAATTAACCTACACATCGCACATCGAAACAACAAGCAACGTACAAGTGAGTGAGCAATGTCAGTAGGGTCCATCGCTAATATTTGTACCTCGACGCTTCGAATAGTCACGCCAGCATTTTCAGGCTCCAGTGTGAACGGGCGATACGGCCACTACCAGCGCTCGGAACCGCGGTTGGACGCTAGACCCGCCGGTTACGCCCTAACTTATCCCTTGGCAACTGATCCCAAATCTCTCGAATTCCCCATGTGAAACACGGGAGGGTTCTACCCCTTGATATCCCCGCGATAGTCTTAACCTAGACCGTCAGCCCGCCAGAAATTTTATCGGGTGTATCTCTAGCGGTATATCTTGGCCCACACCTCCAGAACTCTGTCGCTGGTTATGGGGTTGCTGAAAGAGCAAACTAACTAGCCTGAACAAGGTGAATGGTGATTCCTCATGAGCGTGCACGTCGCTTGTCGCTTTCCAAGACCGGAAGATGCCGACGGTTCACGTCGGATCGCACAGCGCAACATGCTGGGTCAGGATTTGTGAATTGGTGCTGAGGTTCCTGAACCCAATACCAACTCGTGCGCTCTCAGAGTTCTCTAAACCTCCTGATCCCTGCGTCGTGAATGAAAGTATGGAGGCACGATACGTCTCGCTCCCTATTAATTTGATCGTGTGTCTTGAATTAACTATTCTCATGCTCGATTATGAACCTATTTAGTCCTAATCAGTAGCAGAGCTAGCGCTTCGGCCTCGAGTCTATGGTCCTAAAAATAGGGCGCATTAACGCCAGAAAACGTATCATTGTTTAACATCTTGTCAAACTTTACGCGGATCGAACCTAGGATCTACCAACTTTATGCTCAGGTATATCAAAAGTTAGTGTTTGGAACGAGGATCGGCAATAAGACGGGGGTGCGGACGGCCCTATGATGAGGATCGTTGAATCGCCGACGCCGGTATATCGATCCAAAAGAACCTTCACAGTTAATAATACGGTGATGCATAATGCTGGACGACCACCTCTGCTATGAGGTCAGGCATGCTATCTTTGTTTGGGGCCAAAACTCAGCTTTGTTTGGGTGGCTTGCAATGGGGTTCTTGGGCTTCTTAATTCCCGATACCAACCGTGAACGGGTATACTATCACTCTGAAGGGTCGGTGCTATCCCCTTGCGCTGTTAACCCTCCAAGAACCCGTTACTAAATGACTGTCTAGGCAATCGGATTGGTCGATAACCGCAGGATTACTGGGACGCTAGCGAGACCTCGAGCCGCTTATAGTAATAGTTCTACCTCCGTGAAGTTGTTGATCAAAGACCCTCCATTCCATCCCCGCCCACATTGGCGTAGGGGCCACGAGGGTGCGATCGATTAAGTCACAGATGTCGTTTCTTGCAGTTAGGAACGCAAATAGCATCCGTACTCTCTAGTTAGTAGGGGTTACGTGAACCCATTAAATGCCAAATTTCGAGGATGGCAAACGTCGAAACTTTACAACTACAAGCTACATGGGCTAAGGAGGTATCAATCCATTCACCAACGTGCATGGGGCGTTGTACCTCATGGTATATACGTAAGAATTCCGTATAGCTCTGTCTTAGGACGAGTCTCGATTAGATCCTTACAACTTGGTGGGAGGCATAGTGACTGAGCAACACTTGTCTGCTATGTGGGACTCTGAATTGGTAGTGCCATCCTGGAGACTGTACGCCCCTTCTTGCCAATGGGTCCAAATTCGCCCTTAGGTTTTTATGCATACCAGGCCCAGCTAAAGGCTGGAGAATAATACTTGCCCAGTTATATCATGCACCCTGCGACTTAATAGGGCGCCACTGGGTTT
>NW_024705229.1:0-19902 GCF_018977255.1 Callorhinchus milii | reverse complement strand
TTGAAAACCTTCAATAATAAAAAAAAAAATAATAAAACAATTCAGGTGAAGACGGCTGCTTTTCTAGCCGAAACGTCGTGAGAAATGTTTTATTATGTTTACGTGACTTTACCGAAAGAAACAAGAAGATGTTTGAAAAAATTCATGTTTACTTGTTTACCGAGCCTTCGGGGGTAACATGCTACTTACTATATATGGGAATGGAAAAAAATTGCAGCCGATTATAAAGTCAGAAGGAAAAAATGTGTTTCTGCTTTTCGTGTTTTAGGTAATAAAATTGTTGGCGCGGTATTGGTTGCTCCACTAATGTGAAATGTAAACTCATTAGCCTCACATGACTTGGCCCAACGAGTCAGACATTGAATTTATTTATTTCTCACTGGCGGCGACTGGGGGCAGAATGTCAACTCATTAAGGAGCGTGGAGGTTCAGCAAGCACTCTCAAAAGCACGTCGCTTTGCAGGAGCCACGCACGGCTGTACGCATGTGCGGTCTACTCATGTAGGTGTATGGGACAAAGACTCCCCTTTAACAGACTGTTGGGGCGAGTGCTGTTGTTAGCGAGCACCTATGAAGGCTGACACGGTACACGAGCAGATTGAGTGACCAGCACCACGCCCGACCGCCTTTATCCACCCAGTGGCGATGTTTACACATCGCGTCAGATACTCATTTGAGGCCGAGTCGACCCAGGGGGGGCCCAGGCCCAGTCAAGATAATCGTCAGTGGTGTTAGGTGCGTGGGGAGTGACACACGCACACACGGGAGCGCGACTGTCCAACACGCGTGGCTACGAACCCAACGACGCGAGTTTTGATTCCAGTACACGGCCAAAATTGCTGATATCAAGAACCAGTTGTGGACATCCCCTAAGTCGACTCAACCTTAAAAATAAGTATTCCGGTGCAGTGTGTGAATAGCAGTGGGGAGACAAAGGTGCATGGTTGTGGCACTGGCTATACCACCCCACATTATACAGTTTATACATAAATACACAAACCCAACACTCGCCAGTGTAGCTCTAAATGCTGCTGGCATGCTGCTAGCGAGTACCCATTAAAGTTAACATGACATAAGATGCTGCAGTGCATACCGGGACCACACTCAGTAATCCCAGCTGTTAATTTCATTCCAAGTCGACCTAGGGGAGGCATTAGACAGATTTGGGAAGAGCTTGCCACTGGTGTTGCCCACCACCAGGAACACAATTCATGTTTCACAGGAAGCAAACCACTGCATTACCACTCCCCACACGCACACTCACCGTCATCATGCTTTTAATTGAGCCAAGTATTGCCTTGGGCAGTTTGGCTGATAGATAAACTCAACTTCCTAGTCAAACCAGCAATTCAGCATAGAAACAAGTGTGTATACATCGCAGGCAGGGTGAAATGTACAATGCTATACACAGGCACACATGTATTAAGACACGTCAGTGTGGGGGATTTGAACCCCATTCGTAGATTATTGCCTGGATTCATTGCCGTTCACCGAAGTCTTTATAGCCGGCATTTCTGCCCCATTACGCCTTTCTCAACCGTGGCCACTTTTATCGCTTGAGCAGGTTAAGGAGGGCCGATTATTCGGTTAGTTATGCGACACAGACTCACAATGCTTTCATTTTCGAGACGTTCTGTGGGCGCTTTGTAAAATTGCAATCGAACTCGGGGATTTATTTACTACTCGAAAAAAAAATCAAGATTTATTGTGCAAAAATATATATGGTAGTAAAGTCGGGCAAGGTTTTTTTCCTCCTCCACCCACCCCTCCCTTCCCCAACCACTATGGATGGCAATTAAAAGCATGCGCATAGTAACTCACTGGCCCACGCTGCGTCGATCAGGGGGAGCGCGCAGGTTCAGAGGGCAGCCCCAGCATTTTCTTGAACACAGAGCTTTCAACAGAACTGTAACTCACCGTTGTCCATTTGGTAACGTGTCACGGTGGGCACCCATCCCCACGCGCTGGCCAGGTCCAAGCCCGCTTGGCTTCTGAAGTCTGACAACAAGATGCATGGCTGCAAACTCGCGATAGAACCCAAACAAAAAAGCTGGCTCTCTTCTTTAGTAAACGGAGGCGTTTATTATCAGTAACGAAAACACACGCGACTATGATGATCGCAGCCTAGCATCGAAATTGTCTGCAACGTCCAGCCTCCCGAATAAACACAATATCTCTCTGTTACTCGCTCGCTCTAAAGGCTCACTGCTTAAGATCAACTATTTTAATCTACACACAGCGTTTGCTCGATCTTGCGACATTTTTGACCTCTCGTGTTTTAACCACACGGTGCAGCAAACAGAAAGGACATCGCAGGTGTGTTTTCCTGTTAGCGGGTCACCAATATTCAGTGTTCTCTTCATAACGATGCCCAACCACAGGGACTTCAAACCATCATTCACAACATTTGAGTTTCAAAGCGTACAACGTGGTGTACATCATTCTCTTGACTTTAAGGAGAGAAAGTACTAAATAAAATCCAAATATAACTTTAGTTCTGGCTTCACCGAAGCTCAAGACTTATTTAGAAGGGTCCTGCTTAGAATGGTTGTGTGCTAAGTAACCTCAGTTACAGACTCAATCTAGCAGTCTAACACGCACCTACCTCACATTTGCAATGCATTTCCTTAGCGTATTGTGCCTTGTAAAATAAATGGCCCAAACCTTCAAAGCAACATTTCTTCTCCACTGATGTCATGAGCATCATCCATAGGAAGACATGTGGATTATACACACAGAAATGATCAGAATGCCGTAGGAATCAAACCGGTAACACGACAGAGGTTTTCGCTGTTGTGCTCGGTGACTGAACTCTAGCACTTGAAACGAAACGTCGGGAAAGTCGAACACTGCAGTACAACCCAAGAACACATCAGAGCACTTACAAGCGTGTTGCTGGACTAACCGCTCTCTCCATACGGCTGTGGTACGTTGCTGCAGGCTGCGTAATGTGTATTGAGGTTCTTTGAAGGTTTGTAAAAAATCTATCAAGATTAAGGAGGTGGGTGTAATCTTATCTTTGTTTTATACCCTCCACATTCCATCCACCACCCCTCCCTTCAGAGGTCTACCCTGTGCCATGCTATAATATTGCTTCCAATCGCATTGACATATCAAGGAATTTAAGCACTCAACAAATGCAATTTACTTATCCTTAATCTTAACTCTATTGATCTTGGGAGTGGACTGGATGATTCATCAAATAATTTTAGTATTTGGAGGGGCCAGCGAGTGAAGAGGATTTTAAAAATTTGGTGATGGGAGTCCAAATCGGACATCCGGGGAAGAGATAGAGCGATGAAAACCGGCGGTAAGAATCAACACTTGAGCTGGTGCAAGACGGATTGCTCCATCGCTGGATTGTGAAGGGTGGTGACAGCCTGGAGAGGCCTTCATCCAGCAGTGGACTGATCATGGCTGATGATGAATGAGGTCAAGGAAGCTGAATCACAGAGGGAAAGAGAGTGAATGGTGGTATCTTGTGAACTCCTTTTGGGAGCTTCTCACACATTCATTTTGTAACTGGTGGGGATTCAGTGCGCCCCAAAGCCCACAACAAGTTGTCCTTGGCCTGGCGAAACACAAATCCAACAGTTTCAAAGCGAGTTAGACCAGGCACGGTATTGCTTTCTCTCATGTGACTACAATAATTATAAATCCATCTCACACTGCGATGCGTGATGGGGTTATTTGCACGGCAAAAACATAACCGTACGATGTTTAGTTGACCCAAATAAATGCTTATGAGCATCACAACAGTAGAATTAATCCAACATCAACAATTGCAAAAACAGCTATAATGAGATGCAGCTGCTTATTCGATCGGACATGGTGTCCCGAGGAGCAGAGACAGCGCAGGACAGGGCAGCGTGGAGAAGGTTGGCAAGGAGAGCGCAACACCCACTTGAGTGGGACCAACGCGTGTGGAAGAAGCTTATTTGATGTTTTCACCCACAAACCATCAAGATCAAGTAGGATAAACCGTTACACGTCAGTTGCCATCATCACTTCCTTTTTATTTACACACAAACAAGATAATGTGAATGGCAGCACAGCTGATGACATATGCATTGCCAAGTCTTAAAAATGAACAGTATGCGACGGTCTCCCTCACACTTTCCCGCTCAGTCTTACACAGCCTCGTAAACGCCCTCACATCGTCTCACGCGGACTTCACCTAGCCTCATCTGGCACACACGATCTCATCCACCCTCTCTCAGTCACTCACCCAACTTCACCCAGCCTTACACAGCCTCACACAGCCTCACACACGGCCTCAGGCAGCCTCTCAAGTCATTCACACAGCCATATACAGCCTAACACACGGCCACACACAGCCTCACCCAACCACACACAGCTTCTTCGCAGGCACTCAGTCACTCACCCAGCCTCACCCAGCCTCACCAGCTCAGTCACTCACCCAGCCTCACCCAGCCTCACACAGCCTCGCACGCTCACCATTTCGATCACTATTCGCATGAAGTATCCATTCCACTGCACGTTACTTCTTCTGGAAGAAGCCCATGATGGATGTTTGCTTTCCGAGTTTGCTCTGTTGAGAAGTCTTTTTGTCTTTCCCCTTCCCGCCTTCCGTCTTTTGAGCAGCCTTCTGAGGAACCTGACAGGAAGGCAACACACCTCCATGAGGGTTCAGTTTTTGGTGAAGCCCCACAATTACCTGGCCAGTCTTGTCGTGAGGACCCTCCACCACCCGACATAGCCAAACAAATAAAATGTTTAAGTGTACAAAGGTTTAACAATACACAAATTATTATTCTTTAGGTTCACCGGTAAGTTGAAAAAATTATCGATTCGTTACAATTATACGTTTTAGCTGCCGCGTCGTAAGATAGAATAGAACTCCAACCTCTGGACTGCAAGTCCAGTGTCGTCACGGATTACACCACGGAGGTTCCTTACTATAACTGTAGATTTAAAAAAAGCTTAAGCGCATATTTCTCAAATATTAGAACCAGGCCCTGCACCCCATTGTGTTTTTGTTAGTAATTTATAAAGGATGCAATACTGTTCTGTCCTGTAATGATTCTTGTCATTGACATATTCATGTTAGGGGTCCCATAATTCATATGTAGGCTTTGACAACCAATATTAATTAATTATAGTGGTCCCAATGTGGCTAATGTGGCCTGGTGTATAATATGCACTGGTCATAGTTTGTAGCAGAGGGGATGCTTTACCGGTACTGTTGGTGCTTTCTTGGTAGCTGGTTGGAATTCACCCTCACTGTCTGTACATGACTCACTCACCCAATCTTTCTCAGTCACTACCAAAAACAGAGAGACACACAACACATGTACATGTTTAACACCATACACATGACTCAATTATCTGTATACGGACACAATCACACCCACAACATGCAGGTACCACGAGGATGAGTAATATGTGTATGCATTATAGACCCTGCATGTGGCCAAGTAGCGCTGTGACAGACACACACAACAGCAGGAAAGCTGAGAGTCCATATCATGCATGAGGGTCAGCTGGGCACATCATCCCTCCAGGTCAATAAAATAAATACCACTTCATCATAATTTTGTGCGAAGTTAAACCACCAATGCCCCCTTTCCTCCCTCCCACCCATTAAATAACCACAAATAGGTCAGGGCCCCCAATGGAAATGGGAACCAACCCGTGCATGTTTAAACACGGAGACATTTCATATTAACGTGATTCGGTCTTTTAAAAGAAGGCAAGTAATGTTTCACTGGAGGCAGACTGGGAATTTACAATCACTATTAGTATGATTGTTTAACAGCAAGTCAATAGTGCAACGCGCCTGGAGAAGAACCAAGCGGCGTCGAATGTGCACGGCGCGGAGCCGCGGGAGAAACACGACACCCGACCGACGGAAAATCTGCGCTCGGGAAAGCTTCGCTACGCGTGCAAAACCGTAAAACGGATTTTCACGCCAGTCTCCTCGCCGCAAGGGAACTCGACCGGATTACGACCCTGACGGCTGCAAACGGCGGGCTTAGCCACGGCACAAAATTCAATAGCGGCAGTAAAAACTTGTGTTTGGGGTAAAAAAAAAAACATATATAAAATGAAAAAAGGACAGGAATTCATCACCATCATGCTGGGAAAAGTATCAGAGACTTGTGCGTGCAGTCATGGACAAACACAGATATACACGACGCAAAAATGTGTAATATATTTCACACGTTTCGAATGCTCGTTGAGGAAGGCAATGAAACGGGTGTAGGTGTGGAATGGAGCGGAGGGTGTTTTTTTTTACATATTTAAATAAATAAATGGCTAGCGGCCCCATGAAATGATTAGGCACAGTGATGGCACTGTGCACTTCAAATGGACTTGGCGCTGTTAACCCCAAGAGAGTTTCACTTCTTGGCCCAATGCAGTTTGTGCTGCATGATAAAAAAAATGTATATATATATGTATGGCTCAATAAATGTCAGCCTGATATTGATATTTTTGAGAACTCTTTTTATTTCTCCGTGAACTTTAAGCCCCGTGTGGGTCATAGAAGGAATCAAGGCGAAAGTGCTTAGCCATAGGAAACTGTGTTTAGAAGTAATTTTTTACTCCAGGGGTTACGAGTATTGTGGCGAAAATCACTGACAAATTGCTGCCGGTTGTCCCAGCTGTTGTGGTGTTTATTAACATAATAATATAGTTTAGCACGTCAATTTAGTTCTAATGAAATGCAATCTCCGTTCAGCGATGTCCAACAGACACCAATGACAGAGACTGCCGCTACCCTGTTTTCTTTCGATTTAATAGGAAAAATATAAAGCTAAATTAAACACATATTATAAGAGTGATGCCAACACAGCAGCAGGCTTCTCTTGGCAGGAGAAGAAGGCAATGATATTGCATTAAGTAGCTTCGCATTTTATACTTATCTCTATTGATGCCAGTGGGAGACAAATACACACCACGCTGCCTTTGTGTGAGAATGAACGCATAACTATGTAACAAGAATAAAGCGACTGCTTTGGTAGCTGTTTACCATCAACATAAAAAAATTATTTTAACAGGACCATATATATGAAACATATATCAGGCTAATATTTCTGGAATAGCTCTTATTAAAAAACGCACACATCGATGCAAATGCCCAAAACATCCCCTGCCTATATTTTCTATAATCTGCAACGTTAAAGCATACATATTATATTCGATATCTATAACAATACGCCAACTTGCACACCTGTACATACATGTTCATGGGTGTGCGAGGCCATGTTTTTATGATTATAAGTATGAGAGGGGAGTGGTGGCACAGTGGTTGGTAGACTGCGCTACAACTCCGGCGACGGGTTCAACTCCCAGCCACACATAACATCAGTGACATCAGAACAGCCCCTGGGCCGCGGCGTTGAAAGAGCACCTGGTGTGCTATGTAAAGATCCGCAACGGGGAGACAAACTCGGTCGGGCTCTACGGGAGCCGTTTGTCTTTAATTATACACATGATTGTGAGTGGTGGCACGCTTGGAATCCAACGACTTGAGAGGTAGGGCAGGTGGACGCCAGTTGGAGCCGTGATGCATATCGAGACGGACTAAAAGGTTTCTAATCTATCCGTCTGGAGTTTGAGTGTTCGTGACGAACGTGTACTTTCTTAGTCATGAGACTAGACGAGCATTCCCTGCGTGAATAAATAAAAATGGTGGCAAACCATGCGCATGTGTACCTGCCACCAGCAATGACTAGGAGGATCCATCACCACATGGCAACTTTGCCAGTTGTTGCTACCGCAGTGGCATTTAGCGTGCGTCTGAAAATCCAGCACACGCTGGAGCAATAACGCAGAGAACGTGGGGGCAGAGAAAAAAATGCAAAATATCTTGGATGGCAATAAATGAATTCCAAATATGCATAATGCTGGCGACTCCGTGGACAAAAACACAATGTGAGAGCCAAGGTTCTGTGCAGGATTAGTGACATTATACCATGGACACGCCTGCCTCATCGCTTCTGAACATTTCTAAAGCGAACTTTTAAGAACTTTACGTTTTTATTCAACGTGGAATCTGTACCGTTGGCCAGGTATGACTTTACTGAAACGAAACTCAATAATAACCCAGATGCTTTTATTTAAAATAAACTGTGAATGTTACACTGCAGCCAAATTTATATTGTGGTTAACATTGTGTGATAGCTATGGCTTGCGTAATGGAAAGTCAATTGTGCAGGAACATTGTGAGCTCAAATAAGCCGATTCTAAAAAGCCAATACCAAGCATGCTGTTTTACTGATTAGTGGAAAACATGAAACATTTACTGCACTTTACTGTGAAGAATAAAATTACCTGCATTATCATGTTTTATGTTTCAATTACAGGTTTTCACAATTGAGTATATATAGAATGGATAATTAAACCGTTAAAATTTAATAACCTACATGTTATAAAACATTGTTTACTTGCACTATAATTGTATTGTATTTCAAAGCATACAATTATCTTGTGGTGTGTATCAATACACAAAATAACTAAAAAAAACTTCATCAATAAGAGTAATGAGTTTTAAAAAATAAGTTATTATTGCTACACATTATATTCGCTTATTACAGAAGGCACACGGTGCATTCTTCGCAGATGAGCTTCAATCAGCCCAAGCGTGCTTATTAACTCCTCGGGTACATTATTGTGAGATGTTTACAGTGATTTTTATATATGTGCACTGCACATTACTTTCTCGGAGGGTCTAGCATGGGGATGTTTTGGCCAACACCAATGACACTGATATGCTCCTAGCTATGGGAGGTAACCAGAGAACCCAGCGGGAACCCCTGCAGAACAGGGGGAGAAACCAACTCCATGTAAAACAGTGCCAGAGTCAGGAGTCGAACTCAGGTCCTTCGTGCTGCGAGGCCCAAGTGTTACCACTATACCGCACCCTGCTGCCCATATGAATCTACTGACCGCGTGACATTGCTGACAACACACCAGGTATCAAGAATCCTCCAAGAATCTACAGGCGATTACAGAGTAATGTACGGAGTAGTATGCATATGCCTGCTTGCCATGATTTGGTGCGAAGCTTTACAGAGCGGAGCGTACGCACGGAGCTGGGAATTTCCCACTCTTCCGTCCGTGAGCTTACCCATCGATCCCTCGTCATCCAAGAAGGTCTTGGATTTGAGAACACGACGCCGTTTCCTTCGCGCACCGGACTTGTTGGCCTCCTGCTGGCAAAAACAAAAACTCACAATATCTCTCACATGTCTGTATGCTGCGCGACCGAGACCTTCCAGGGCCACGCAAGAGGCGCCGGTGTTGCTTTTCCACCAAGAGACCAAGAGCCGTGCAGCCGACGTCAACCGTAAAGAAGCAGTCGAGGCGCGCGAAGATTGACGCGGGCAAGGCTGCGTTCGGGTTGTGTATTGACCGACATCGCAACGAAACTGTGAGGCCCCCAGCCAGATTCAGATACATCGCAATGAGGCCAGAGTAGCAGCAGTTGGGTTCTGCCTAGGTGCAGCAAAAGGTGTGGGTCACACGCTGGCTCGGCTCAAGACGTTCGATTGGAAGACGGGTAGACTGCCTACCCTCGCAGCCACTAGTCGCCACATCACCAAACGAGAAAATCACCCGCAATGTGCCCTTATCTCGTCAATGTCGGAAGTTACGTAGGTTTTAAGCTGAATAATGCTTTGATAGGTATAGGCTGCAGGACTATGTCGTGGAAAGCAGATGACAAGGCAGCAAATGCCATAGACACACGGTACTTCTTTTGCTGTGCTCCCGACATTCATTAATCTGCTCTGATCAGTGAGGTGAAGTGTGACCAGATAACCCCGCGACCTGCATGGTGTACGGAGGGGGCCTCGTCCAGCAATGGATTGGAAAGGGCTGCAAATGTATAAAGAAGCGTGATGTACCGGGCAATGGTAAAATGGCCCCTGAAGCAGAACAGAGCAGACTGAAACATTTTCACATCCAAAATATCTTAAAACTTCAAGAGCATGTGTGTAAATGGCACCGAACAGGGAAAAAATTGAAAGTAAAAACTTTGCTGAGTTTGCCCTCTCAGCCAGAACCCAAACAGCAAAGTTAAACATTGTCTCTGCTCCAATGAGAACAGCGCTCATCTCCGTTGACAGTCCTGAGTCAGTGGTGAAAATAAAAAATGCATATGGTAGGGCCCAGCCTCCCCCCATAGTACAACAATGGAGTGCTACTTATTTTACTGGCCAGAGAGGGATGATGGACTGAGCAGACCACCCCCCCCCCCCAATAGAGCTTTGAACTCACAACCCTTCCATCTGCGAAACATGCCCTCTATGACAACACAACCCGGTCGGACAGACGCACACAAAAAAAAAAAAAGAGTCCCGTCCAATCGCAGCATGGAAACGTAATCGACTGTCCCGTGTGCCACGTGGTAAAAGGAGGACCCGAAGAAAAGGACGCGACGTGGGGCTGCCTTTAATTGCTGGGAAACGGACGGGCGAACTTATCAGCGCTAACGAGACTCTGCCCAGACACCGCATAACGACCACTTTTATTGCGTCAAACAAAAGCACGGCTGAGACGGCACGGCGCCTCGGCCGTGTGTCGACAACAGTGCCGCCACCTCACTTCAAACAGCGCGTCTGCACAAACCGTGGCACCCCCCCGCCTCTTTATTTGGTGCAGGCGCCCCTTGCACTCGTCAAGTTTAACACGGCACAATCACGGGTGGCGGCTTCGCGCGCTTGCAGGCGCAACACAATCGCCACGCAGAGCGCTTTTGTTTTCCCGAGCAAAGCCGGAGGGCAAGCGAACTCCCCAATTAAGCTCGTCAATTGACTTGAGGAGGAGGAGGAGTCCCGGTACATTAAAGGCAATAATGTTTAATAGACTTCCCAACAACCCCAGACTGCGACCGGTCACTACACAGAGCTTGTCAGGAGCACTTTATGGAGGTGTTTGTACTCTCAATAGTTTCATACTAGAGGAATTTTTGACTTAACTTAAATTTGATGTTGTTTAGAAAGACTAATCAGCTCATCATTCGTCCAGATCTATAAAGAAAATAAAGATGTACTTTGTGCTTTGTGTGGACATCAAATCTCATTCCCATGTCTCTCCACATAAAAATTTTAAGTGTTTTTACCCATCCCATTGGCCGCATGGCCTTCTGGGAGTGCATATATCCTAAGCAGCATGGCTTAATAAAATAAAACTCAGGACCAGTTTCAACATGCAGTGCCTCATCGGTAGTAAGGCTGACTTATACCAATGCTTGTGAATTACCAGATGTTTACAAAGACCATTTGCGATCGATTTTTGCCATAGTTCTTTGCCAAAACTATACAATACACAACACATTTGAGGCATTAACGTTGTTGTGGAGAATATAAGTAATAAGAACCCAATATAAGTAACAATTTAAAATTAAGTGACGAATTAAAAGGTGGCTACTAATTTATTATTTTCTTTTACTTATATTGTGAGACTTATGATACTGCGCGAAGCCGACAGTAAATGTCATATCAAGATAATGATCTCCTTTTAAAAATAAATTAATATACTGTCATGTGAATTACAGGCAAAACCTAGACGGGTAATATTTTTTCAAAACGACGGAAGCTGAAGGTTAAGGTAAAGTTTCATTTAAATGTTATATAAATAGCAATTTGCCATGAACTTACTAGCGATAACTGTGACAACGACAATAGATGTTGTTAATGTACATGTTTTTCAAATATTGTACAGCTGCATTTAAGCACTTTTTGCTTACGATGGTGACATCATAGCTAATTCAGCCTTGTAAACAATTTCACTTTCAACGATGAGAACTGACACTTTCAGGAAAATGGCCTCACCCCTGTTTTTTCTGAACCGATCTTGTCTTGTTGATGCTCAGTCACTTCAGGCAAAGGCGGAGTTCCAATGGTTGGCGGGGAAGGGGCTGAAAGAGAGTGAATCAGAATCGTTATACTGGAGGAATCCAATGAGCTATAGTACGGTTGTCTACGTATGGTGCAAAACAAGTTTAACAACATACATACATACAGAAAAAAGCTCTTTTCACATATGTCCAGTAGGAACAGGTCAGAAAGTTACAACAACAACACAAAAACACGACAGGAATGCAAAGTATAGGAAAGGAAAGCCAACCAAAAAAAATATGTTTTTTATTTAACCAGATTAAGCTCACTTAGCAATTTCTAGCTTCTTTTGTCAGAAGCGACCTGACCACAAATGATATGTAAACAAAGTGGCTCATGATGTGGAAATTTATAGCAGCCAATGAATCTCAATAATCTAAACGCATGCTTCTAAATGTGGAGGGAAAACGGGAAGACTCGGAGAAAAAATCCACGTAACCAGAGGAAGAACGTGAAAACTCCAAAATATAATGCCGTGAGGGTCGGGGATCAAACCCACGACAACCTCCTGCATGCCAGGCGAGGAAGATGACATCTCGCCACCGTTAAACAGATACGTGTTGAAGGAGAGACATTTTACCCACATGCATGTTGGGCAAGCGCTTGTAATTTTAAGCAGCTGCTGTCAAATGCACCGAGGAATCAATATCAAGTACCAATGGCACCACCTCGAGGCTTAAATGGGTCACAGCAGTCCCAAAAAACATTTTCCAAAACCCTTTAGCAAATAATGTTTGTGTCGTGCACAACACGCACGCAGAATAACAACTCCTGCCACTTAAGGTCATGCTTCACAAGGTCCAGATAGGAGGATAAGTGAATAACCTCATCCGCTATTTACAAACTAAATCTGCAGGTGGAAAAGACCACTTATTTATTTATTTGCATTCTTTAGGGAAGGCTTAGACATTCAATATGTACATTATTGCTTATAAAATGGAAATGTTTGCACTCCGGATGGCTGGTGACCGAATGCACAGGGGCGAGGCGATCGAGCATCGTCATACCTTCCTGCTCTTCATCTTTATCGTCGTCGTCGTCATCGCCGCTGCTGCTGCTGCTGTCTGACACAGGCTGTCGGATTCTCTTGCGCTTTTTTGGCCTCTGGCGATGCGCCCCTCTTCTTGCCGTCACGTACAGCCACCCTCTTCCCAGCATTCCCAGTTCCCTTCTTGCCGGCATGCTTTGACTCCACGGCCGCCACCACCTTCTTTTCTTCCTCGTCTTCGCTGTCCGACACCTTTGGCCGTTTGACTCTCCCACTGAGAACCAAACAACATTTGCGCACCGCTGAATCAACATTGGCTTTTTAACCACACCGAGCCAGCTACATGCAGAGCTATTGGAGCAACATCTGTAAGTTGACCTTTTGTGTCTCACTGTGTTTGGTTACAAAAGACATTGCCATGTCCCTACACGGAACATGCAATGGTTTAACTGAGGCATGAAAAATACACACTCATCTCACAAAATCCTACAAACACACTTGCTAATGTACGTTTCAAACAATCAAATATTTTGAACGATCGTTTGGACCACAATGAAAAATGCACCTGCTGTTTCCACGTGTGTCATCAACCTTCGCCTGTTTTGCCTCCTCCGTTGAAACACATGCCTTAACCTCAGTCTGATTTCTTCCTTGGGTTTAGCTTTCGCTGCAAGATAAACAAGAAGGGGTTATCACTTACAATCCGGCCGCATGGCACTGCGGTTAGAGGACTTGACTCATCGGAAGGTACAACCCTTCGTTGTCGATATAATAGCACGTTGTGAGAAGTCAAGGAATGTCATCCTATGATTATACCGGCTCATGGATGCCAAGAGAGATGAGTTCCCCTCCCCCAATGCCAATGTGAGCAGGAAGCCACTTTGACGCCATATTCTGAATTATTTACGAGCGAACGAGTAGGACTGTTCATGTCTGGAACGCGCCTGGAACATTTCTTCCCGGGGGGGGGGGGGGGGGGGGTCACCTTCAGGTGAGCTTACCTGCCGACGCAAATATGCTGACCTTCACCGGAGCTTTGCTAGAGGCTGCTGCAGGCTTCTGAAATTACACACAAACAGACCAAGGTGAGTATCAGATCGCTAAAGACTGCGATCAGTGTAGGGTGTAGCGAGCGTCATGGCTTATTAATGAACACCAACTCGGAGAGCCTCCTCTCAAGAGTGCTCTGGGTTGCACAATTTCTTGCCGCCTATCCCTACGCACAGTTGCAGAAATAAAACTGTCGCTCACACGTGTAAATTGGGGATTTGAATATAAATCTGTAGAAATTACATCTTAAGGAACGTAATTATGCCCCGAGCTTCAAATATTTAACATATTGATCATTCAAATAGCAAATGACTTAAAGACACACAGTATGCCTCCGAGTAAAAAAGCTGATATGTTATAGTTCAAACTCAATCCTTTAATAATAATGCTGGGCTTACAGTATTATGAAGGGTTTTCCATTAAAAACGGCCACATTTTTTAAATAAATGAGGTTTTTTTGGGGTTAGATTATGGATATTGGCCACGAAAGCCTACGTGTTTTTTTTATTTAAATCACAGTTGCTAAACACAAGCTCAGAAGCTAAAAAAAAACAAGCGGCCACCAACAAACAGCACTATTGAAGTCGTCATAGATCAAACTTACACGTCTCTAATTGAGAAGGGTTTGTAAAAGCTTGGGAAAATAGATGACAATGGGAGAAAATTCCAAAGTTGAGCAGAGCAAGAAAAGGGTGACCTTAATAGTCTGGTGGTTGAACAAAGTGTGTATCAGAGTCGGTGTGGTAGACAAAGTCCTTAACATGGCTGGAGGAATCCATCGGTGATGTTCAAGAGAAGACTAGCGGTGGTAGTAGCGGTAGAAGATGAATAAGGCTGTGACTAACTGGCATCGAGTGAGTGACTGGAGTCAATCGGTGGGTGCTGGGTCATCCATAATTCTGATCAAGCAACAGTAAGGTAGGAACTGGGTGTTCTACCCCAAATATGACAACAGTATTCCAACTTTGGATACATCTGTGCTTTGCATCGTAGAAGTCAGAATTTTTCACAGTTAAAGGAGACTTAGGAATGGAACAGAAACCCAAACTTGGGATGCCTCCTTAGCCAGATTAATGATGCATTACTCATATGGTAATGGGAATATTTGATCATCCCTTATTTTACAATCATAAAACTAACTACCGACGCTAAGACGTATTTAACAATTCATAAAACCCATTATTACTCGTGATACAAGCATACAATCGCACGTGTAAGAATCAATAATTCATACATGTTACAGGAAACGCAAACCCTGCAGCCACGAGAGATTCTGCATGTACAATGTTAACAAAGACGCTTGAATCAAATTGTAAATGTTAAT
The DNA here is from genome assembly GCF_018977255.1 of Callorhinchus milii. Lineage (NCBI taxonomy): Eukaryota > Metazoa > Chordata > Chondrichthyes > Chimaeriformes > Callorhinchidae > Callorhinchus > Callorhinchus milii. The sequence continues at coordinate 4,673 of NW_024705229.1, read as the reverse complement.
CACAACAATTCATGAAATCTCTAAACGTGGCACATTAGTTACATGTCTACCAAACAACTACTTATTAGACTCATTAAAAAATATATAGAGCAAAATATATTTTAAATGACGAATCACCTCCTTGACCGGCTCTGGGCAGGAGATTCCTTCTTGACTTCCTTGCTGCCACCCCCCTTCCCAGCAAACATTCCCATGATGCCCTTGGGTGCAGCAGCACGCGGGGCGGCTTTAGGGGCGCATTGACCGTTGGTGGCAGCAGGGGGTGCGGCAGGGGGTGCGGCCGGGGCAGCTAGGGGGCCGTCGAGAGGGTCAGCCGGCTCCTGGGTGGAGGTCGCCTGAGATCGCAGGGCCTGCATCTCCTCCGTGCTCCGCGCGACACCCCGCGAGTACTGAATGCTGCTAAACCTATACGGCAGTAGCCAGAGACAAAACAACGCGAAGACTTCTTCAGTTCTGGGAAAATCGCCAGCTGAAACTGGTTGTAAATTACCAGCGGAACGTCGTACTCAATTTGTAATGTTGAGGGTTTCCGCTCCAACACTCCGGTGTGCTGAAGTAATAACTAATTGCCATAATTTGTTTACAAAACCACCCTTACTAATTGGCTGTTTCGGGTGGTGGGGTTAACGACACATTTAAATTTACACGATCTAACCAAAAAAACCTTTAGTATGTGTAGCGACGTCGCTGCACGTCGCTGTGTGTGGCCAGCCAGGGAAAGGCACGCCATACAGCAACACATTGCCACCACGGACACCGCTGAAGGGGAATGCAGTACCGGCCCTCGCAGGGCTTGGGCAGCACTGTCCGACAGTCAAGGATGGCACCCTGCTCTACGTGCAGGGTGCCGGCGAGTGCCGGCCTCGGAACGAGGTTGCAGGAGGCCATGGCACTCTGGTTGACCCCGGAAGACACGTGACCGGAGGTGCGGAGGTGTCTACCCGGAGACCCCCAAAGGGGGGGGGGGCTGGGGGACCACGTGTCCAGTGGAGAAGCTCCTCGAGAGTTCGAGAAGGCGGCTGTGCGGCAGTGGTGTGTGGCACCCGCTCACACCTGCTGGACTGGTGCAGGTTGTCGCGGATGATGTCATAGTCGGCCATGTAGAGCACGCCGCTGTCGAGCAGGCGGGCTCGCTGCACGCTGTACACGTGCACGCTCGCGAGCAGGGAGAGCTGGGCCTTGGCGCCTGCACAAAGTACAAACGGTGGCACTGAGTCTCGCACGGACACCACACCCAGCCCTGTGTGCTGGGAAGCTTTTATGAACGATTTACACTCGGGTTTAAAAGATTAACAACTGTCATCATTATACATGTTTCAGTTTCCTTTCAGTTTCATTTATTAGGTATAACCCTGTGAGCCATGCGGCTCTGGACTCGGGTGTAACCGCAACAAACAAAAACATGAACAAGAAACATCTTGAAGTGACTACATGCAACAGAAAAATCCAGGAAAAAACAGCAAAGTCTTCCAGAAAAAAACACTATTTCAACACTGTGTGCAAAAATCCCAGTGGGATGCAAGTCAAACAATAACAACCATAAGATAATTTATATTAACGTTAACAGGCTAACTCTGTACTACAACAAACAAACACGGCTAAACCAAAACGTTTTCAAAATCACCAAAATAACGCTACAAAAACAATGTAATAGTGATCATAGGAACTGTGATTCAAATTTAACAATAAACGATATACATAACATGTACGACCAAACTTTGCAGCCATAACTGGCTGCATGAGTCACTCCATAACAGCAAGAGTATCAGTAGCAGTATCAAAACTTTTCAATACACCTTTAAAGATCAGCACAATATTATCAAAACTCAAGATCATACTTTGCCGCGGTCATCCGGAGCGAAACATTTGATTTCAGGCCATTCTGAATAGCAGTGGCAGCTAGGGGTGTACAACTCCTCTCGAGCAGTTTTGAGTGAAGATCTCACAGGTAGTGATCTAAGTTGCAGTTTATTGGCGAAAGCATTCCAGACCCTGGGGGCATCACTAGCAAAGGCCCTTCCTCCAGTATTTGTACGGCAATAAGGAATGTGAAGCTGGTAAATGAGCGAAGACGTTAGGTCACATTTGTTCTTCGAAACGGTGAGGAGATCCAGCCGGTAGTCTGCTGATGTTTTTGTAAGTACATGTATGTAAAACATACAGAATACACATCAGACGGATATATCTACTGTTGGATAAAGGCCTCCCAGTCATCACCAACCCTCGCGTTCCTGCACATGAGCTGATCTCATCGCTCCATATCCACGGCGGTCGTTCTTTTGGGCACATCACCTCCTTTGGCTGCCATTCCATCACCACTCTCAACCATGTGCCATCATACCATCTAGCGACGTGTCCTACCAATGCCCAAGTACTTTCGTGAGTATGTCTCTAATTTCCATGCTGGGAATTACACTGACAGAGAGAAAGATGAGCACGTGCATTAATGGGCTCTTACCCGGTTATAAATAGTCCTCTGTCTTTTCAAAGATGACCGCAGTGGAGGTAGAATCATATCAGATAATTATGTACAGCTAGAGATTGTACCATCACAGCACCACGAGTAAGTGACAACATAGGGAGGACTTCATGGAGCAGCAAACAATGACCGATTGCTCATGACTGTAAATCCAAAAGCAAATATTCTTTACATGTAACATTCCCATTAATTGACTAAAACGCAAATATGTTTAATCTGTATATAATATGCTTTAGTTATTTCAGGCTACCCTCATACAATGGTAGTATTACCATGACGATGTAATAAAGCTTACTCTGGTGATCGCATGGGTAGCTTACATGATTAAACACTTTGACAGGTAAACGACTAAAAATCACTAATTTTTATTCGTGGAATTTTGCTTCGAAGAAAATGCATGTGATGAAAGCTCACTTTCCAGCTCTTCTTCTCTCACCACAGATACTTTGTGACACTGGATTTTAAGACAAAAACACAAAAACATACAAATAATATCCATCATTAATAAGGTACGTATTATATAACTCAAATTACATGAAGCTATATTATTTGGAAGAATGCATCCAAACTCTGAAAGTGTTGTGTTGGACTATCCTCATCTTTGTTGGTGATACAGAGCCAGCGGTGGAAATTCTGCATTCCTATGATAGGGCCAGACATGTGGTTTAATTCAACTGTACTAATTTTACAGACTACAAAGGCACAATCGATGATGATGAAGATGATCATGACTATAATGAAGTAGCTAATGATGATAATGAAGAAACTAATGATAACGTTAATCCTCGATTATGCTGCGGGGTATGATTACGATGATACAAATAATGATGACCAAGTTGAGTTAACTATTCCTGTGCTCTACAAAGTGGGCAACCCTGGGGACTGCTTTGCATAAACTATGGTGCACATGCACACATTGTTACTGGCAGAGAAATGCATAATGGGACAAACACAAGGTGCGCGGCTCACAGGCAGCCCGTCCAGCGTGGAGACGCCCGACACAAGGTACGTGACGTGCAGCGCAACCTTGGGCTTCTCCTCTCTGGCGCGCCGCACAAACTCCCACAGCATTCTGTGAAGGCAGCCACAGAGCAGTCACACCGCTGGCTGCACGGAGCAAGCATCTTTACTTGCATAATAGAAGTTTTTGGGTTAGATCACGTAAATATATAAATCTGTCGTTAAAACCTGCCACCACCCAACACAGCCAACTAGTAAAGTGTTACTAGTACAGCACACCGGTGTGTTGGAGAGCCAAGCCACAACATGTGCAATCTGAGTACGACGTTTGGCCAGTAATTACAACTAGCTTCATCAGGCGACAGCCAGATTTGTGGAGAAGCGACCTGTTTCGTTCCTTATAGAGAGGCGTAGATGTGTTGACCACCTTTTGCGCTCTTGCTCAATGTGGGGGGTGGGGGGATTACTGAGTCAAGGTACATTATCCATGTGCATTGTGCGAGCCCTTTGAACGTCACCTTCCTGTCTATTGTGTTTATTTAACCGGCGGGAAGGACAAGTTCAAAGGGCTCGCATAATGCACATGGATAATGTACGTTGCCTCATTAATCCCCCCCCCGCCCCCCATTGTGCAAGAGCGCAGAAACGTGGTCAACACATCTACGCCTCTATATGAGGAACGGAACAGTAAGACTTCTCCACAAATCTGGCTGTCGCCTGATGAAGCAAATTCTAATTATTGGCGAAACGTCGTACTCAGATTGTAAATGTTGTGGCTTGGCTCTCCAACGCACCGGTGTGCTGTACTAGTGACAACCCTTACTAGTTGGCTGTGATGGTTGGTGCGGGTTTTAAATGACACATTTATATAATTACGCGATCTAACCAAAAACCTCTATTATGGATGATATTGGTCGCGAAAGCCTACGTGTTAAACTGATCTTTACTTCCGTTCATCCACTCAGTTAATACTATCTGGTCCCCGAACGGTGGCACACGGCCGGGTTTGGTGTCTCATGCAGATTTCACCGTGTGCTGTATAACGCCCAACCTGTAGCTGGACTACAATGTGGCCGGCAAAAGGCAGTCCAGCAAGTGGATTGATGACTTCCCTTTATAGATTGGTGTGTGTTATCCCCATTTATGCGTGTATTTTCTCCAACTACGATGGTTTTCTACCATGTGCAAAACATTCAAATAAAATAAACGACAAAAAGATCTAAATCGTTTACTC
>NW_024705228.1:45261-60681 GCF_018977255.1 Callorhinchus milii | reverse complement strand
TCTCGCTTGCAAAGTGAGTGCTCTAACCACTGAGCTACAGGACTCCACGCTTGTTAGTTGATTGGGGATCACTTTCTGGGGGTAATAATCCCTTCAAAATAATAATAATAATAATAATAACGTGGTCCCTCAATCCACAACTTTTGTGGAGTTGAAGTGACCAAATAATTATTATGTTTTTTCTTGTCGAGGGATTATTTCCCCCGGAAAGTGATCAGACAAACCATTAGCAAACAGGTTCCTACTGACTGCTGGTAAACTGAGCGCGTGTGTGTGCATGTCTGTGCGCGTGTGTGTGCATGTCTGTGCGCGTGTGTGTGCATGTCTGTGCGCGTGTGTGTGCATGTCTGTGCGCGTGTGTGTGCATGTCTGTGCGCGTGTGTGTGCATGTCTGTACGCGTGTGTGTGCGTGTCTGTGCGCGTGTGTGTGCGTGTCTGTGCGCGTGTTCGTGTGCGTGTCTGTGCGCGTGTGTGTGCGTGTCTGTGCGCGTGTGTGCATGTCTGTGCGCGCGTGTGTGCATGTCTGTGCACGTGTGTGTGCGCGTGTGTGTGCGTGTCTGTGCGCGTGTGTGTGCGAGTGTCTGTGCAACAAGGAAACCCGAGAAATGGACCCTAATCGCTGTGCGCAATCGGCTGCCGCGTTCACCCACAAATATACAGTCAATTCACTTTACAGTGTGTTCTGTGAAGCGCTTTGGGACGTCCTCCCGACGTGAAGAGCGCAATATCAAATGCCAGGATTATTATTATTATTATTATTTATTAATCCTCTGGCTGGTGAGGCTTGAGATTTGGGGCTCAAATTTCATCTGAATTATTTCCATTGCTGTTCGTTGCGTATTTGGCTCCGGCCCCAAAGGAATTTCCTCAAAGAAACCAAATTTTTACTGACTAATGTATTCAGGTGTGTTCGAATTCCAACCGTTCCTATCTCTGAGATTATCTCATGCTATTAAGTTCGGAAATTTCCTTGAAACCGCGCGCCAAATTCCTCTCAAATTCCTCTGAACCTCACATCAAACAGAAAGCCTCATTGTTTTTCAAACCACAGAGGACGTGGAGTCCTGAGGCTCAGTGGTTAGAGCACTCGCTTTGCGAGTGAGAGACCTGAGTTCAATTCCAGACAGAGGGCGAAACCTCGGGCAAGTTTCCTTACTCCACACAGAGCCTAATAATAATCCTCCAAAACCAAAACAATAATAAATTGGTCATTTTCAATCCCTGACTGTTTGTGGGACATTGCTGTGCGCAATTGGCTGCCGCGTTCGCCCACAAACATACAGTCAATTCACTTTACAGTGTGTTCTGTGAAGCGCTTTGGGACGTCCTCCCAACGTGAACAGCGCTATATCAAATGCGAGGATTATTATTATTAATAATCAGGGGTTTGGACCCGAAGCCTTGTGTTGGGATTAGGAGGGGCCGGAGGGCAGTGGAGGGTTGGGGTTGGAGGGTGACTGAGGGTGTGGTTGGTTGGTTGAGGGAGGGTACGAGGAAGGCTGTGGGGGCTTTGAAGACGAGGACGGTTCTGGTAATTATTGTTTCCAAATTATTGATCTTAACAATCCTTGTTCAATATTATCATCAATAATAATAATAACAATAACCCTCGTATTTGATATAGCGCTTTTCACGTTGGGAGGACGTCCCAAAGCGCTTCACAGAACGCACTGTAAAGTGAATTGACTGTATATTTGTGGGCGAACGCGGCAGCCAATTGCGCACAGCAATGTCCCACAAACAGTCGGGGATTGAAAATGACCAATTTATTATTGTTTTTGGTTTTGGAGGATTATTATTAGGCTCTGTGTGGAGTAAGGAAACTTGTCCCGAGGTTTCGCCCTCTGCCTGGAATTGCACTCAGGTCTCTCACTCGCAAAGCGAGTGCTCTAACCACTGAGCTACAGGACTCCACAATACACGTTGTGTGTGGATCCTGTGAGGAGCGGAGACGTGATCAGGCGCCGGGTCCAACACTGGGATAATTATTATTATTATCTGTCCCTTCAAAGACAGATTAGACAGTTTTCTTTCACTGAACAACAGTTGTTCAGAATGTGTTGCTGTGTGTGGGTCGTTCGGGACATTTTATTTGCATTATTTTTTGCTGTAATTTTTATTGTCTCCACGAGAGGAACTGAGTCACATCCAAACCAGAACCAGGAAATAAGTAAGTTCTGGTTGTTTGTCGTGCGACTTGTTCCCAGACCCACAAAGCCCCTGTGTGTGTGTGTGTGTGTGTGTGTGTGTGTCTGTGTGTGCGCGTGTGCCTGTGTGTGTGCGTGTGCCTGTGTGTGTGCGTGTGCCTGGGTGTGTCTGTGTCCTTTGGTCCGTCTGTTTGTATCTGTGTGTGTGTCCGTGTGTGTGTGTGTCCCTCTGTGTGTGTGTGTACCTGTGTGTCCGTGTGTCCGTGTGTGTGTGTGTGTCCCTGTGTGTGTGTCCCTGTGTGTGTGTGTTCCTGGGTGTGTGCGTGTGCCTGTGTGTGTGCGTGTGCCTGGGTGTGTCTGTGTCCTTTGGTCCGTCTGTTTGTATCTGTGTGTGTGTGTGTGTGTGTGTGCCTGTGTGTCCGTGTGTGTGTGTGTCCCTCTGTGTGTCCGTGTGCCTGTGTGTCCGTGTGCCAGGGTGTACGTATATGTGTGTCCGTGTGTCTATCTGTGTGTGTGTCTATCTGTGTGTGTGCTGTGTGTCAGTGTGTGTCTGTGTGCGTGTCTCTGTGTGTGTCTATGTCAGTGTGTGCGTGTCTCTGTATGTGTGTCTATGTGTATTTGTGTGAGTGTCTGTGTGTGTATTGGGAAGAGGAGGGGTTTGGGGTCAGAGTGGGGTTTAGGGTCGGGGTTGGGGTCGGGTGAAGGATGTCTCTCTCTCTCTCTCTCTCTCTGTGTCAGGATTGCGAGGACGGGAGAGATGGCCGACAGAGCGGGGAACATGTCTCTCCTCGAACTTGCTCAGCAGGTAACCGGGGGGTGAGGGGGTCACGGCCAGGGGTACACGGTCAGTCGCTCTGTCTGTCTGTCTGTCTGTCTGTCTGTCTCGCTCTTTGTATCTGTGTGTCTCGCTCCCCCCCTCTGTGTCTCTCTGCGTCTGTGTCTCTCATACTCTCCCTGTGTCTGTCTCTCTCTCCCCAACTCTCTCTCTCTCTCTCTCTCTCACACACCCTCCGTGACTGACCCCTCTCTCTCTCTCGAGGTGTGTCTCTTACCGCGTCACCGACCTCTCTCGTCGCTCCCGTTGGCATTTATCAGACTTCCGCTTCCCAGACCCGTGTAGATGGCACAGCGCCCGGAGCTGTGCCCTCTTCTCCGCTTCCCGAAGAAACTCTCGTTACCTCTCAGCGTAGGAACCGAAGCACATCTCCACCCACTATTCCTCCTCTTTCACTTTTAACGGTCACTTTCTTACGAGGGTGAGGGCAATCTCACCCCCCCCCCACCCACCCCCAACCCCACCGCACCCACCCCCCCTCACCCCCACCCACACCCCACCCACCCCAACCCCACCGCACCCACACCCCACCACCGCCCGGTGACACACACACACGGATACAGTAGAATCGACATGGATTCCACCGGGAAACGCTGACACAACTCCCAACTATTCCAAAGTGACGCGTTTTTTTTAATGCGTCTCTAACCCCACGTTCCCCGGTCACAGGGAGAGCTCTCACACCCTTCGCCCGGAGAGCGCGAGTGAGTGAGAGAGAGAGAGAGAGAGAGAGAGAGAGGTTACGGACAACTTCTTGGCAGCTTTCCCTTCCACAGCCTTGAGACGGACCTGAGGGCGTAGCCTATTTCTATCGACCATTGCTCTTACATCTGCGTTCATGGTCATGATTTGCTCAGTATCTCGGAGGAAGATCCCAGGAATTTATGGAATGTGACCAGAGGCCGACCCAGCGAAGCCACTTGGGCTTTCGTAACCCCTGATAAGCCGGTCACTACATCAAATAAACCTTCTTGAAGGATTGTGGTGGGGTTACGTTCTGATTAAAAGCCTTAAAAGAAACAATAAACATCACAAATATAATCTAACACTCCCCCTGACCGCTCCCTCTGTCCCTCTCCCCTGACCTCCCTCTGTCTCCCCGACCTCTCTCTCTCTCTCCCCTGACCTCTCTCTCTCTCTCCCCGACCTCTCCGTCTCTCTCCCCAGACCTGTCTCTCTCTCTCCCCAACCTCTCTCTCTCTCTCTCTCCCCAGACCTGTCTCTCTCTCTCTCCCCCTCTCTCCCCAGACCTGTCTCTCTCTCTCTCTCCCCGACCTCTCTCTCTCTCCCCTGACCTCTCTCTCTCTCTCTCTCTTGCCAGACCTGTCTCTCTCTCTCTCTCCTGACCTCTCTCTCTCTCTCTCTCTCTCTCCCCTGACCTCTCTCTCTCTCTCCCCAGACCTGTCTCTCTCTCTCTCTCTCTCCCCAGACCTGTCTCTCTCTCTCTCTCTCTCTCTTGCCAGACCTGTCTCTCTCTCTCCTGACCTCTCTCTCTCTCTCTCTCCCCAGACCTGTCTCTCTCTCTCTCCCCTGACCTCTCTCTCTCTCTCTCTCCCCAGACCTGTCTCTCTCTCTCTCTCTCTCTCTCTCTCTCTCCCCTGACCTGTCTCTCTCTCTCTCTCTCTCTCTCTCCCCAGACCTGTCTCTCTCTCTCCCCTGACCTCTCTCTCTCTCTCTCTCTCTCTCCCCAGACCTGTCTCTCTCTCTCTCTGTCTCTCCCCTGACCTCTCTCTCTCTCTCTCTCTGTCTGACAGGTAGCGTTGCTGAACTGGCTGAGTGTGGATGATGAGTTGAGCCGTCAGTTACTGTCGTTGGTGACCAGGAGCCGAGTGGCTGATTCTGTTCTGCGGAGACTGACGGGCCAGGACACCATCGATCTCTACAAGGTACCGAGACCCTCAGACCCCCAGCGCCTGAGATGCTTTTCTTGCTCTGATTCCATTGTAAGCTCTAAAGAATGTGACAGACGGTGATGAGAGTTTCGAGTTTGTTGCATAAGATGAAACGTAAGGTTTAACAGTCTGTGATCAAATTATACGACAACACATTAACACAACACGTCTATGTGAACTATTTATCGCACCGCAACATACTCAGGGGCTGCTCAGCGCTCCAGACAAACAACACACCTCAAAATACACAGCAGGGACCAGCCCCCGGGAATCCCTCAGGGACATCTGACTCTGGTTATAGATACACTAAACATCGACCAGCGTCCGGTAAACCCTCGGACCAACCAGTCAACAGTAGCACTGACGATACAGGGAGGACAAGACGTATCCAGGCACTGTTTCGTACTCCAGAATAAACAGTAGACCTGGGATCACACCTTGACATACACTGGAGAGATCACAGGACAGTATCACAGAGAGCGGCTCCTGGAAACTCGACAGAAACCATCAGCTCTTGGCCCAGAAACTCACTCGTACTGACTAACCCGACTGCTGTGTTTCAAACGGACCAACCACTACTGTTATTACTTCTCTGCCCAGCAAACAGAACCCAAAACATATCACCCAGTCACTACTGCTCCCCTTTCACTTTCTTACCGGAGATAAATTCCCACACAAGACACAGATGCAGAATGGATATGGATTCCACTGGGGCAGTGCTGACCCTCTACACAACTCCAACTATTCCAAAGTTACATCGTTCTTTGATGAGTTTCTAACTCAACCTCCCCTGGCCCCAGAGAGAGCCCCCGCCCTTCGCAGGCCTCCAGCCATCTTCGATAGGCTCTTTTCGTATGGGAAAATACGAGTATTTGTCTCTCAGCTTTTTTCCTTGTGTGGACCATTGTTCCTACATCTGTGTTCAAGGACTCGATTGCTCATTATTCTCTCTCAGAGGAGAGAACATCTCTACCCAGGAAAATGTGAAGTGTAATCAGAAGCTGATGACAGCAGCAGAGCTACTCTTAACCCCCGCTGAGCTAGTCATTAAATCAAAGAAACCTTATTAAAGAGTTACGGGTAGTTTACATTCTAAATGCATTTAAAGATTAATTAAAAGCCTTAAAAAAGGGGTTAGACCCCTCGCCTCACAACCCACAGCCCCTGTAGCTCAGGGGTTAGACCCCTCCCCTCACACCCCACAGCCCCTGTAGCTCAGGGGATAGACCCCTCGCCTCGCACCCCACAGCCCCTGTAGCTCAGGGGTTAGACCCCTCGACTCACACCCCACAGCCCCTGTAGCTCAGGGGTTAGACCCCTCCCCTCACACCCCACAGCCCCTGTAGCTCAGGGGTTATACCCCTCGCCTCGCACCCCACAGCCCCTGTAGCTCAGGGGTTAGACCCCTCGCCTCGCACCCCACAGCCCCTGTAGCTCAGGGGTTAGACCCCTCGCCTCGCAAGCCAGAGTTTGATTCCCGGGCGGGTCAGGTCAGGACGAAATATTAGGCAAGTTTCCTTACTCCACACACACACACGTGATTGTGTTTCACAGCAGTCAGTAGGAACCCACTTGTTAGTCGATTGGGGGATCACTTTCCGGGGATAATAATCAATTCAATAATAATAATTGTTTGATCACTTCAATCCACGAATGTTTGTGGGGACGCTGCTGTGTGCAATTGGCTGCCCCGTTTTGCCCACAAGGTATACAGTCACTCCACTTTACAGTGTATCCTGTGAAGCGCTTTGAGACGTCTCGCAGACGTGATAGAAAAGGCGCTGTATCAAATTGCAAGGGTTATTTTACGAGTGTTCTTGTGCTTTTCTCCAGAGAGAATGTATCCTGTCCATCGCTCAGTACGTCAAGACACACCCGGGAGCTGACCAGCGGGCGCTGAATAGGGAGGTGGAGAAGCAGGTCCTGCTGTTCGCTGCCAGAGTTCAGGCCCTGAAGTGATCGCACAATGTCGTGGCCGGAGGTGTCTGTCGCGCTCTCAGCAAAATTAAACCTTTTGGATTTGTTACTCATCTCACTCCTTTTCCCCTGAAACTACACATCACACAGTCACTACAGCACACAGTCACTACAGCACACAGCAAATCCCGCGAGACTCCCTCCCCGACGTGAAAAGGCACCGAATTTGAACGTGAGATCATTTACACAACATTAATATTCCTAAATATCAAATGTAAGGATTATTAGAATGATAATTAACCTCAAATTTGACACAACGCCTTAACGTCTCAAAGCGCTTCACAGGATACACTGTAAAGTGTAGTCACTGTGTGTTTTGTGGGTGAAACGTACAGTTAATTCACATACGTGTATATAAATATACAGTGTATATTGATGGGCTGAATGAATGGCCTCATTAACTGTCCCTGTGGTGACAATTGTGGCCTTGCAGTTCACTGCAGGAGCCGCTGTGCGGCGCTGTGGCTGCAGTTCACTGTAGGAGCCGCTGTGCGGCGCTGTGGCTGCAGTTCACTGTAGGGGCCGCTGTGCGGCGCTGTGACGGCGGCGGCGCTATAGCCGCGCATGCGCGGGCCCAGGCACCATGGCGGCGGACGGAGGGAAGGAGCTGAACAACGAGATCAAGTCGCAGTTTCGGACGCGCGAGGGCGCCTACAAACTGCTCAGCCTGTCCGAGTACAGCCGCCCCAACCGCGTGCCGCTCAGCGCCGGCCAGGGCAGCAACCCGGTGCGCGTGTCGCTGGTCAGCGCCCGGGAGGCGGGAGGAGGCGGCGGCGGTGACAGGATCTGCTTCAATGTCGGCCGCGAGCTGTACTGTTACCCTCACCGCGGGGCCCGGCAGGTGAGCACAGCCCCGCCCATAGCGACCGGCCCCGCCCATAGCGACCAGCCCCGCCCGTGGCAACCAGCCCTCGGCAACGCCCATAGCGACCAGCCTTGCCCGTGGCCACACCCATAGCAACCACCAGCCCCACCCATGGCAACCAGCCCCCCACCCAGTGGCAGAGACACACCCATAGCAACCACCAGCCCCCACAGTAACCGACATACCCCAATACAGGGACTGCCCCGCCCACAGCCCAGGGCCCCGCCCACAGCCCAGGGCCCCGCCCACAGCCCAGGGCCCCGCCCACAGCCCAGGGCCCCGCCCACAGCCCAGGGCCCCGCCCACAGCCCAGGGCCCCGCCTGCTATACCAAGAAGTCCCACCCCCTATATCGGGGTCACTGCCCAAGGACGTCCCGAGGCACTGGACAGTTGTGGATCAGGAACCGAGAGTGGGTGGTGGAGGGGGATGGGATGGGGGAGGGGGAGAGGGGAGAGAGGCGGCTGAAGGCACAGTCCACCACTGGTCAATAATATTGGTTAGAGACACAGTAACGCTCCCTCTACACTGTGCGTCCACACTCCCAGGTCAGGGTTAGAGACACAGTAACACACAGTCACTACACTCCCAGGTCAGGGTTAGAGACACTGTAACACACAGTCACTACACTCCCAGGTCAGGGTTAGAGACACAGTAACGCTCCCTCTACACTGTGCGTCCACACTCCCAGGTCAGGGTTAGAGACACAGTAACACACAGTCACTACACTCCCAGGTCAGGGTTAGAGACACTGTAACACACAGTCACTACACTCCCAGGTCAGGGTTAGAGACACAGTAACGCTCCCTCTACACTGTGCGTCTCTGACTGAAAGCCCTGTTTGTTTCCCTGCAGGCGGCTGACCTGAGTAAGCCCATTGACAAGAGGATATATAAGGGGACGCAGCCCACCTGCCACGACTTTAACCAGTTCACGGCCACGCCGGAGGCCGTCAGCCTGGTGGTGGGTTTCTCCGCAGGACAAGTACAGTATCTCGACCCCATCAAGAAGGAAACCAGCAAATTATTCAATGAAGAGGTAGTGTTCGTGCCCTGTGCGCACACACACACACACAGACACAGCCACACACACCCTGCGTGAGGGGCGCTGTGTAAATGCAAGTTGGTGTTGTTGAGCATCCCAATCAATTCTGCCTCGACGGCTGTATGGGCGTGTGCCACACTTTCACCCACATCCTGAGTGAAAGGAGAAATGGTTACCAATCTCTTTTTTTTGCCTCTTCATCCCAGTTATAGTCATAATAATAATCCTGGCATTTGTCACAGCGCCTCATCACGTCTACGAGGCGTCTCAAAGCGCTTCACAGGATACACTGCAAAGCGTAGTGACTGTATATATTGTGGGGCGAAACGCAGCAGCCAATTGTGCAGCGTCTCGCAAATAGCAGTGATTATTTATTTTTGGAGGGATTATTACCACTAGATAGCGATCCGCCAATCGACTAAAGCGGTTTCCTACTTACTGCTGGTAAACAGAGGTGTGTGTGTGGAGTAAGGAGACTTGCCTAAGGTTGTTGTAGACTAGTAGTTAGCGCACTCACCACGCAAGCATGAGGACCCGTGAGTGTTGTTTTTTTTGTCAGCTTGAGCACTCTGTTTCAAGGAAGCTCTAACCTCTGCCTGTTTCTCTCTCTCTCTGTCTGTCTGTCTGTCTGTCTGTCTGTCTGTCTCTCTCTCACTCTCCCTCTCAGCGGCTGATTGACAAGACCAAGGTCACCTGCCTGAAGTGGATGCCCGAGTCTGAGAGCCTGTTCCTAGCCGCTCACAGCAGCGGCAATCTGTACCTGTACAATGTGGACCACCCCTGTGGCACAGCCTCCCCTCACTACCAGCCCCTGAAGCAAGGCGAGGGCTTTTCCGTCTACACCTGTAAGAGCAAAGCCGCCCGCAACCCATTGCTCAAGTGGGCGGTGGGCGAGGGAGTCCTGCACCAGTTCGCCTTTGCCCCGGATGGCAAGCACGTGGCCTGCGTCAGCCAGGATGGGCGGCTCAGGGTCTTTCATTTCGACTCCATGGAGCTTTACGGCGTCATGAAAAGTTACTTCGGGGGCCTGTTGTGCGTGTGCTGGAGTCCGGACGGCAAGTACGTGGTGACGGGCGGGGAGGACGACCTAGTGACGGTTTGGTCGTTCGCTGATTGCCGGGTGATGGCCAGGGGTTACGGGCACAGGTCGTGGATCAGTGCTGTGGCCTTCGACCCCTACACCAGCAGCGTGGAGGAGGGGGAGGCCATGGAGTTCAGCGGCAGCGACGAGGACTTTCAGGAACACATCAGCTTTGGGCGCCATCGGACCAACAGCACCCTGTCCAGGCTGTCGAAACACAACTCCACGGAAGGCCGAGGTGGGGGGGTGACCTACCGATTCGGCTCTGTGGGGCAGGATACGCACTTCTGCCTGTGGGACCTGACGGAGGATGTCCTCTACCCCCACCACCCGCTCTCGAGGGCACGGACCAACACCAACGTGGTGAGCAACGCCACCGTCTTGCCGGGGGGTTCTCTCGGCAACACGGGGGGAGTTGGGGGTCTGGGCACGGACTCGTCAACGCCCACGCCGGCCACGGGCAACTCTGTGCCCCACTCGCTCTCGCGCTCCAACAGCCTCCCACACTCTGCCGTGGGCAACGCCAACAATGGGAAGAGTCACGGCACGGACAGCGGCGGGGGAGGGGGAGGGGCCCATTTCGGGATGGCCAAGTTCGCCACGCTGGCCCTGCACGAACGCAGGGACAAGAGTGGGGAGCGGGAGCACAAGAGGAACCACAGTGCAGGGCACGTCACCGGCAGCAAGAGCAACGACAGACTTAACTCTCTGAGCAACGCCAAGGGCCGGCAGGAGCCGGTCAGCACCAGGCCCTCCTCGCTGGGCCCCGGCCTGTGTCCTCGACTCGAGGAGGTGCCGTTGCTGGAGCCGCTGGTGTGTAAGAAAATCGCACACGAACGCCTTACGGTTCTCGTGTTCCTGGAGGATTGTATCGTCACAGCCTGTCAGGAGGGCTTCATCTGTACCTGGGCTCGGCCCGGCAAGGCGGTGAGTGTCCCCGGCCACCGTCACACTAATAATCATTATTATAACCATAATAATAATAATCCCGGCCTTTGGCACACAGCGCCTCATCACCTCGTGGAAGAAGAAGTGAGTGAAGTACTTCTGTGGAGCATAAACACGATGTAAACAGGATATAAACGGATATAGAGCGCTCGCCTCGCAAGCGAGAGGACCTGGGTTCGATTCCCGGCAAACCTTTGGCCAGTTTCCTTGAAATTTGTATATCCCCTCGGGAAGCTTGTGGTAACTTACGTCTCGTTCTGTGTTTTTTTCAACAGGGTTTATCATCCTCCCAGAACCAGGCCAACTCGCCTAGTGGAACTGTGGTATAGCCCTACATGCACACACACACGACATCGCCTCCTCTCCTCTCCCCAACGAGGCTGGTAAGAAAACGGGTTCAGTTTGTGGCTGAAATGAGCTCCGTAGCCTCCTCCCGGCTGCCCGCCCGCCGCCTGCCGAGGGAGGGTCTCGAGGCTGCGGCAGGCCGGAATTTGACAGTGGGTGGGCAGAGCTGCTTGGACTTTGAATTTCGAACCCTCTGCCACACGCAACAATCCTCTGCAGAAACATAAGCTGAAAAAGTGACTCCCCCTTTTTATTTATTGTAAATCACTTCTAATTTATGTATTGTACAGTGTAAATCTTTCTAAGCGGAACAAACCAGTGTCTTTATCACAGGAGGGCTGCATAGTGTATATTGTACAGTAAAATAATAATAATGTGCTCACTCAACCCATGACTTGTCTGTGTGGGGACGCTGCTGTGCGCAAATAGCTGCCGCGTTTCGCCCACAAAATATACAGTCGGTTCACTTTACAGTGTATCCTGTGAAGCGCTTTGAGACGTCTCGAGGACGTGATAAGGAGCTTTATCGAATGCAAGGATTATTATTATTATATGCGGCGAGATATTATATCTCCTCGCTACCAAAAAAAATGTGGTGTCGGCAAAGGAGAGGGCACACACATAGCCCCAATCCCAGCTAACTCACGCTCAGTAAAGTCCTGTAGCTCAGTGGTTAGAGCGCTCACCTCGCAAGCGAAGGACCCAGGTTCGATTTGATTCCCAGGCGGGTCAGGTCAGGCCAAAACCTTAGGCAAGTTTCCTTACTCCATACACACACACACAAACACACACACCTCTGTTTACCAGCAGTAAGCGGGAACCTGCTTTGTTAGTTGATTTATGGATCGCTTTCCTGGGGGTAATAATCCCTTCAAAAAATAATAATAATAATTTAGTCACTCAATCCATGACTGTTTGTGGGACGCTGCTGTGCGCAATTGGCTGCCGCGCTTTGCCCACAATATATACACAGTCACTACACTTAACAGTATATCCTGTGAAGCGATTTGAGACGTCTCGAAGATGTGACAAGGCGCTGTATCAAATGTAAGGATTATTATAATAAATCTAAATATATGTATATATGTATATGTCAGCAGCCGCTCCTGTTTGCACTTAGAGAAGGGTCCGAGCTGTCTCTCCTTGTATAAAGGGTAAAGTTTGGAATCTCTTCCCAACGCCATTAACTCGAGGTATAAATACTGCCCACGCGGTGATTGTAAATGGTAATTATTATTATTATTATTACAAACTGCTTGGTTCAACTTTATTAAAATATTTAAAGTATGTTCCTAATCCAGTGGAATGTTCTTTTTTATTGCTTTTGTTTTTTTTCCCCAAAGGGACTTCATTTATGTGGAGAGTCTAGACAACAGAGGCTGGGATTGTTCTCTTTGGAGCAGAGAAGATATGAGGGGAAATGTAATAGAGGTGTTCAAAATTAACATGGTGTAACTGTTTCCTCTGACGACTGGACGGGTGGGTCGGTAACCAGGAGACATAGATTTAAGATATTTGGCAAAGGAACCAGATGGGAGACCAGACAAGGAGACATTTTTTTTACCGAGAGAGTTGTTATTATTACTGTTAGGGTCTGGAATACACAGCCTGAAAGGGTTGTGGAAGCAGATTCCATAATAACTTTCAAAATGGAATTGGATAGGGACTTGAAAAGGAGATATGTGCAGGTCTATGAGGTAAGAGCGGGTGAGTGGGGACAAGTTGGGGTAAGAGTGTGGGAGTGGGGATTAGTTGGGGTAAGAGCAGGAGAGTGGGGACTAGTTGGGGTAGGAGTCGGGGAGTGAGGACTAGTTGGGGTAAGAGCGGGGGAGTGGGGACTAGTTGGGGTAGGAGCGGGGGAGTGAGGACTAGTTGGGGTAAGAGCGGGGGAGTGGGGACTAGTTGGGGTCAGAGCGGGGAGTGGGGACTAGTTGGGGTAGGAGCGGGGGTGGGGACTAGTTGGGGTAGGAGCGGGGGAGTGGGGACTAGTTGGGGTAAGAGCGGGGGAGTGGGACTTGTTGGGGTAAGAGCGGGGGAATGGGGACTAGTTGGGGTCAGAGCGGGGAGTGGGGACTAGTTGGTTGCTCTTTGAGAGAGCCGGCACAGGCTCGATGGGCTGAATGGCCTTCTGTGCTGTAAGGTTCTATAAATCTATGATCTCTGTGTCGGGTCACGTGTTGGAGAAAACCCTTTGACTTGAGCTGTAAATATCTCTCTCGAGTCTGTAACGTCCCTAAAGATAGGGCTTTGCTGATAACTGGTGACTGATGAGCAGTCCCTCCAGGTGAGTGTTTACTGTCCAGTAGCTCAACAACAACAACAAAATTGCATTTATAGAGCGCCTTTCACGTCGGGAGGACGTCCCAAAACGCTGAACAGTCAGGTGTCGGGGCCCGAGCATGGGGGAGGGGTGGTGTGGGGTTGAGGGAAGGCAGAGAGGTGGGAGGGAGACCAAAGGCACGGTCGGAGAGAAGGGTTTTGAGACCGGCCTTAAACAAGGTAAGGGAGGAAGCGAGGCATGGGATGGAGTTCCAGAGTGTGGGGGTAGAGAGGCTGAAAGCTCGGCCACCGATAGTAGGGCTGGGTGGGCAGGAGACATAACATAACACAACATGTAGGAGCAGGAGTAGGCCATTCAGCCCTTCGAGCCTGGCCCCGCCATTCATTAATGGCTGATCTTCTAATCTAACTCCAGCTAATAACCTGACGCTGCCTTATCCCCATATCCCTTAATACCTTTTGCAATAAGAAATCTATCTCTCTCAGTCTTGAATATGTTCAAGGACTGAGCGTCAACAGCCCTTTGGGGTAGTGAGTTCTTTGATGGATTCTTTGCCCTTTGAAGAAGTTCTTCATCAACTCAGTGCGAAAGGGCTGCCTCTGATTTTAGTTCCTCCAACCGGGGAAACAATCTCCCACTATCTACTCTGTGCCCTTTGATGATCCTATAGGTTTCTATAAGATCCCCTCTAATTCTTCTATATTCTAGAGAATATAGGCCCAAATTGGTCAACCTATCCTCGTAACTCATCCCCTTCATCCCTGGTACTAGCCAGTAAATCTACGCTGCACCCCCTCCAAGGCAAGTACATCCTTCCTTAAATAAGGAGACCAAAACTGCACACAGTATTCCAGGTGTGGTCTCACAGGGCCCTATACAGTTGCAGCAAGACTTCCCTACTCTTATACTCTAATCCTTTCATAATGAATGCTAACATACCGTTCCCTTCCTAATTGCTGCTGCACCTGCAGACTAACTTTCTGTGATTGGTGTACAAGGACACCCAAGTCCCTCTGGACGCTAACACATTCCAATCTCTCCCCTTCTAAAAAATAACCCGCTCTACTGTTTTTGCTCCCGAGGTGGATGACTTCGCACTTCCCTACATTATACTTCATCGCCACCTACCTGCCCAATCACCTAACCTATCTATGTTCGCTGCATTTTTTTAATGTCATCCTCTGTGTTGACACTTCCTCCTAGTTTTGTGTCATCCGTGAATTTAGATATATTAACTTTGATGTCCTCATCTAGATCGTTGATGTAGATGGTAAATAGCTGAGGCCCAAGGACTGATCCTTGTGGCACTCCACTAGTCACATCCCGCCAATCTGAAAAGGACCCGTTTATCCCTACTCTTTGTTTCCTACCCGTTAACCATTCCCCAATCCACGTTAATATGCTCCCCCCAATTCCATGGGCCCTTATCTTTTGGACTAACCTTTTATGCGGCACCTTATCGAATGCCTTCTGGAAGTCCAAATAGACCACATCCACTGATTCACCCTTATCGAGTTTACTCGAAATATCCTCAAAAACTCTATGAGATTTGTCAAACATGACTTCCCTTTTGTAAAGCCATGTTGACTTGGCCTAATTATGTTGTGCACTAAATACCGCATTACCACATCCTTAATCAATGATTCTAAAATGTTCCATCACTGATGTGAGACGAAGTGCCTATAGTTCCCCATCTTTTCCTTTCCACCTTTTTTAAATAGTGGTGTGACATTTGCGATCTTCCAATCCGTGGGCACTGCTCCAGAACCCAAGGAATTAGTTGGTGTTGATACGGACGTCGCTCTGACGTCACTTTTTAATTTTCTCACTGGTTTTTTATCCTCTGCTACTGACTGACTGACTGAGTGACTGAGTGACTGACTGACTGCTCCCGTCGCTGTGGCTTTATCCTCACTCCTCCTGATCACTGAATCCACGACTGTTTGTGGGACGTGACCCAACGCAATTCGCTGTCACTACGCTTTGTGCTGAGTCCTGTGAAGCGC